>NW_010135479.1:0-1608 GCF_000699245.1 Pterocles gutturalis
CGGCCGGTGATCCTGCTGCAGACCCCGGAGGCGAAAGTGCAATTGCTCAATAGGGGAAAAAAAGCAACAAAAGGGAATCTGCGTCCCTTCTGGAGCCCATCGGCAGCATCCAGCTCCTGCAGGAGAGCGGGTCCCCTAGCGGATGGCTACACCACCCGTTCCTCCTGCTGGAAAAGCCAAAAATCAATGCTGAATTCAGCATCAGCTTTGGAAAGAGCTTGAAGGAGCTGTGTAAACCCCTGTTCCATTCATCAAGCCATCAAGACACTGATCCTGACCAGGGATGAGTCAACAAGTGGCTTTAATGGGGGAGCAGGGCGAAATCGCCCGTGTGATGATGTGGGTGGCACCGAGGGGACTGGCTTGAGCGATACTTGGGGAAGCCAGTGCTAGAATAAGAGGAATTTCTCAAATTACCAATGAATCATGTTGGCAGAGTGAGCTTTAAAGGATATCAGCTCAACACCCGCCGTGCTGTGCCTGCTTCTGTGCTGTCTGGTGCCTCCCCGGGGCGACGGCAGCATTTCCCTGCACGGGGAGAGGCTCCTGTCCCTGCCAGGGGACGATTGCTCAACCCACAGAAAATCAGGGTCAGCCAACAAAGTCCCACGACTTTCAACATCTGCAGAGCCTCGTGCTTTCTCTCCAGCAAACGCTTACTGGGCAGTTAGCCGGAGCACAAACAAACAGCACCAGCAAATCTGCGGGCTAGGAAAAGCGATGGATTATTCTTTCTGCCTCCCTAGCCCCAGAGGGACTTAGAAGTGAGACAAACCCGGACGGCTTGGTGCTGATGGCCAAAGGGCTGTGAGCTCAGCCAGCAGGCATTTATTCCCAGGAAAAGCTCTGCAGGTCACCCAGCGATGCTGTGACGGGGGACAAAACATCACCTGCTTAACCCTCTCCCACCTGCCAGCCTGGCTACCGGTCAGTGGTGGGACAGTGGCATGAAAACACGGCTGTGCCGGGATGCTGATGGTCCCTGGCCAGCCCGTGAGCACCGCTCGGGCGAGACGGGGATGTCGACAGAGCCAGCCCGTGTTTTCTGTGCATGGAGCGATGAGGGACTGCTGGTGCCGAAACACCCTGGCTCACCCCCGCACAGCTGCAGTTGATGCTGAATAGCTTCATGTGCAAGTAAATCCAAACAGCGCTATCAGGAGCTGGGCTCGAGACGGTCCCAGCCTCCCTCCTGCTGTCCCTGGACCCTGCTGGACCTTGGGGACGGGTTGTTCCGAAGGGAGCTGGCCCCATACGATGCATCGCTGTCACTGGATGCAGACACAGCAACAGCAGGGCATGGTGGGAATATCCCTGCGCTGCTCTGGGAGCCTCAGCCTCCGTGTTCTTACCACCTTGGCTGGCTCTGTAGCTCTTCTTTAGACTCCTGATGCTGGATATTTCTGCAGGTAACCCTCAGTCCTACCTGTGACATCCCCAGCTCCCCGCTTAGACTGGATCCCAAATGCTTTCTCTCCCTGTTTTAGGTTAAAAAGCACCTCCAGGACCCTCCAGCTCCCACATGCGAAGACACCCCACCCGTGCCCCCCAGAAACACCCCGATCTCCCCGCAGCCCCGCTCCTGCCCGTGGCCATCACACGGATTTC
>NW_010135479.1:1620-4683 GCF_000699245.1 Pterocles gutturalis
CCAGCGGAGCGCGGCACCCACACGAGTCCTATCAGTCGTGCTCCCGGTACGAAGGAAACGCTTCTGTGCGACACGGTTAAATATTCCTGGGGTGGAGAGAAAGATCTTTTCAGCTTACTTAATTCCTAAGAGCATCTGGCTTTTCCTGCTAATGAGCAGCTAATACTGCAATTAAAGCTCTGCTAATTGGAAACTCAGAAATGCTCCCGGCTTTTGTCTTTTGCAGGTTTGGGGACACACTGGGGCTACGACAGGGACACCTGAACGGTGACACCAGCGCCAGGGGACAGCCACCACCTCCGGACCGGTGAATTCACACCCCTCCCGCGGCCACGGCACCCAGACCACCAGCACCCCCCTGGGCTCCGCTGGCTGGACCCTTGTTCATGGGGCAGGTTTTGGGGAGGGGGTTTTGCAGCCCCAGGGATGCTGTCGGGGGGAGGATCCCGTTCCCAGGGAGGACCTTGCAGAAGGTCCCATCCACGGCAGCCTGTCCCCATGCGGCTGGCATGTGGAAAAGGACCTCTCCTTCCCCCGGAGGAGGGCGAGGGGGCCCTAGCACCCCCACCATGGGTTGGTTATTTCGGGAACCGTCTGGGGCTGGCAGCTGGTGCCGGGGTGGGTGACAGCTGAGCACGGCTTTCACTTGGGATCTGCGAGGCCCCTTCTCGCGCAGCTATTTCCGACCCTGTAAAACACAATCTGCCGGGGTGTGAGCACAGGGGGGGCATCCAAAAAAGATGGGTACAAGGGACAGGCTTGCTCGAGGCGCTTGGCAGCTCAGCTCCGTACATCGTGCAGGTGCCTCGGAGGGTGGGTGGAAGCTGCAGAGATGCTGTCCCCCAGCTCCTGGCTGGGCAGGACGGATGCAGGAGGTCTGTCCCGGCGCTAATCCGCGGAGCCACAGGTCAGCAGCCGGGACGGTGAGGTTTGGTGTCCTACACATCTCCCACGCCTGGGGACTAACTGATGGAAAGGGTTTGCCTGCCCAGCTAAAAATAACCAGAACTTCATGTAACTTGAGCTGAGCCCCGAATGCTTTTCCTCCCGGCTTTCTGCTTCCACGGGCTTTGCGTGTGTCTTCCTCTGCCCCTCTAATGATGGAAAAAACAGTAAGGAGGGGCAGTGAGCCCATTTCCCCCAGGTTATGACGTGATGGTGGCACCAGGAGTTTCCTCCACCAGCCGGACCCTCACCGAGCACCAGGAATTACCTGGCCCGAGGCTCTTTCTGCTGCAAAGCTCCTCCAGGAGCAGGTGGGGGGAGCATCCCCTTCACGTACAGGGAAAATTTAGAAGTGGAGCTGCAGGCTGCCATGGAGACAGGGCTCTGTTTGCGATCTTCTCGTCTTTTATTGCCTCTCCTCCTCTTCCAAGCAGTTGAAAAGCTGCCAGGAGCATGGCCTGTGCTGTCCCCTCTGCTCCCGCTGGCCACAGCTGCCCAGCCCACCCTCGTGCCCACCCTGGAAGTACTTTGGGGTCCCAGCCGGGTCTCCTCTCTGGTCCTTCACCTCCTGTAGCCTTCTGCCACCTCCTTGGTGTATCTGGGGATCATAAACCAAATCTGTGCAGCTTCTCTCGGAGCTTTGCCGGGTTCACATGCATCATGAGCGCTGTCAGGGTGCACGGACCCACCTGCCTTGTTTGAGACACCAGCTTTGTCGTGGTTTGTCTCAGCGCCGGGTATTTTTGTACGCTGCACGATGTTCAGCCAAGTGAGAGCTGAGAACACGCAACTTGAAGAGCTCATCTCAGTCTTTGCTGCGAAAAGCATCTGCTGCGCTGCCTTCTCATCCTTCAACTCCCTCCCTTGCTTTGCAGAGTGTTACATGTCCCCAGCCCTGCTCTGCTCAACCCGGCTTCAGTGCAGCAGCCACAGGGGAGAAAAAACAAAGGGCAAATTCAGTTCTCGCTTCCTATTTTTTTTTTCTTCTCCTCTTTTTTTTGAACTTGGCCCGTTGTGAAAACCACCCCTTTAATGCCTGGCTGCCAAACAGAGCGATTCTCTCAAAAGAGAAATGGACATCAAAGTTGCAGGGAATATTCAATTAACCTTTAAAGGAGATCATCCATAACCGGCTTATGGGGATGTCATTTAATTGTTTAAAAAAATAAACAGGGGCACTTGCATTTCAGAGGAGCACATCTGCTGAGACAGTTCTAGCTTTCGCTGCTGTCACCGCCGACGTCTTGCTACAGGGCAATTAAACATCTTAATGTTCCCTCCAGCTTGCGTTCTGAGCTAGAACCCCTGACACAGTGATCTGTGCTTAGGCAATAGGGAAAGTGGCCGAATTCACCCCTTCTGCATCTAGGAAACCTCGACAAACTTCTCTTAGGAAATGCCACCGCTGTCGTTGCACGGTGGCAGGTCACCAGGAGCCTTTGGAGGGTTTTGCTCTTCCAGCAAGACGGGGGCAAGCGCCCAGCTGCAGCCTCTCCGCTCTCAGACCTGAGCACTGCCCGTGCCCTGGAGGGAGAGATGCTCGGTTCTCCAAAAGCCAGAGCCTCAGGAGCTGGGGCTCTTTCATAAATGATTAAAAATCCTCTTATGGGAAGGAGGAGAGCATGCACACGCATTGCTACCCTCTGCTGGAAGGAGCTTGCTTCCATAGAGGCCTTATGCTGCTGCAGAGATAAATGGAGATCACCTTTTAGCTCAGGAGGAAAACTTCTGTGTGTGAGGAAGAGGATGGTCTGAACCGGAGCGCTACGGTTGAGAGGATGCTGTTGCAAAGCGATGCAGGGCTGCCTCCCTGCTCATTCCTGCAGCTCCAGAGTAATCCCTGCACTGTCTGTGCAACGAGGTGACCCCCTTCCCCCAGATTTTGCTCTCCAGAACCAGGCAGTGGCCATGCCCGCACGTGTTCAGAAACAATTTTCTGAGCCTTCCTCCTTGGGGGTGGCATTGCTTCATGTGAGCCGTCATAAAAACCCCCCAGCGGCAAACAATCCGTGTCGGAAAGACTTTGTGACCCACGTGCCAAATCTTTGTACATTCCCTGCTATTTTTAACTAATCCCTAATGGCAACCGGCCACTTCGGTCCTGCCCACTCCCAGCCG
>NW_010135479.1:4694-5970 GCF_000699245.1 Pterocles gutturalis
CCTGACCGGGGGACCGTGCCTCCGTGCCTGCTCTGTGCCTGCTCCGTGCCTGCTCCGTGCCTCCTGCCTGCATCCTGCCTGCATCCTGCCTGCATCCTGCCTCCCGCTGCAGCTCGCTGTCCCTGTCCACTGACACAGCATCAAATAAATTAGGCAGAGGGGACTTTTAAAAACCTCCCAAGAGAAACAAATCTTTATAAACACACATGCAACTCTGTGGTTAGGGGGGACTAGAGAAAAAAAAACCCTCCAAGTTTCCCATCAGTGCGAAGTTTTTCCTAAGCGCTGGAGGATGAAGGTCCCGTGCCTTGGGGTGCAGGGATGGGCAGCACTGCCCTGTGAAAGCCCTCGTGGCTCCGTTTTGGAGCAGTGCAGGGTCACGGTCCTGTCTCTGCCAGCCTGTGCTGCTTCGCGGAGCATTTATAGCACCAGCTTCCTGCAAGGGCTGCAGTGATACTATCTTTTCACACTTGTCCACGCAGCACCTTGCACCACGGGCTCTGAGCTCCGCCGGGATGTCTGTGGGTGACGGTGTGGAGCAAGCCTGGAGCTCAGCTCTCACGGTCGGAGATGGGGACGGATTTTTGAATGGCCTGAAGAAAAGCAGGTACGTGAGCCAGCCCTCAGCGGGGTTTTGCTCCTGTTGCGCTGAGAGCGGCTGCTCACGGCTGCCCACCTCTCTGCATGCCGCAGATGCCTCACCTGAGCGTGCTGAGCATGACTGCACCTGCCCGCAGCAAAACAGAGCCTTTCCAAGAGGGGAAAAAGAGGGATTTAGGGCGAACGATCTCATCAGGGTGAGGGCTGTGGGAGGCGCGGGATGGGAGAGCAGCAGCTGGGGCAGCATCCCTGTGTCCCAGCCCCATCTGCAAGGGCTTCCCCCTTTTCTCTGGTCCTGTGGCCCCTCTCCCCAAGCTGGCCTGGGATGGGGTCTGCCCCTCGGCACGGGAAGCCTGCCCTGGAAGTCCCTACGCCTGCTTTCGGTGGCTCGCAGTGGGGAGCTTGGCTTTTCTTGAAATCTCATTTTCCTGCCTGAGTTTCCCATCCATTTGCCTCCCACCGCTCCGCAGCGCTGCCTGCCAGGGAAGAGTGACTAAGGGGTGGGTGGGAAAGAACGACGCGAGACCAATTTAGCAGCCTGCGGTGCCAAGAGGAGGGGGTGACCCGGGGAGCAGGAGGGGTATCGGCACAGCTGGGGGGCCGAGGGAGCGATTGCAGCCCCTCGAGCGTGTGCGTGCCGCGGGGCTGCGGCTGGCGGCTCCCCGGGGCGGGTGGG
>NW_010135479.1:6330-7171 GCF_000699245.1 Pterocles gutturalis
ATCGGGAGGACAGATAGTGGAGACTCACGAGGACTTTTTTTTTCTTTGCTTGTTTTGCACTTGCCGCAGCCTTGAGTGAGGAAAACAAGCTCTGGGGAGGAATTTGGACAGCCACGGAAACTGCTGCGGAAATGCAAGCCTGCTCGGGAAAATGGGTCAGGCGCCGGTCCCTCTGCGGTGAGCCCACGGATCACACGTGTAAGGAGTTCACAGGGCTCAGCGCGCTTGTTAACACGGGAGAGAGAGAAACCCTGGAAGGGGGGACACCAGGGTTGTCAGCAGAAGGGGACAGCGGGAAGCAAACGCAAACTCCCTGGGGAGAATGGGGTGCGCAGCAGGGACGCAGTGGGATCCAGGGGTAGGGGCATGGCCGCGGAGGGGGGGTCCGATGGGAGCTGGCAGGGATGCTCCCCAGTACTGGGCCAGCTTCGGCGTGCGGCACTGTCCTGCCACGCCACTGGGAACCTGCACCCGGGGCCAAATAACGCCTGAACCATGGGAGAAACCTGCAGAGCCCATGCAGGCGTCCATCCCTTTCAGACACAGCAAGGTGCAAACTGCTGGCGGAGCACAAACGGGAGCATCGCGCGGTGAGCCTGGGACCCGGCCCCCTGCTTGTCCCCAGATCTGCGGAGCCTCAGTGAGGTGAGAAGTGACACAGCCCCGGCAACACTTCGCACTGCTTTGAAAGGCAGGGGCTAACCCTTGGCTTTCCAGGACCCGGGTGGGCACCCCGAGAGCTGTGCACCCTCCAGTCAGCAGAGAGCTCCCCCTCCCCACATTCACCTGTGTGCACAAATGGCACAGATCCTGCACCCTGCACAGCGCCCGCACCATGGAA
>NW_010135479.1:7188-7591 GCF_000699245.1 Pterocles gutturalis
GCCCCCAGGGAAAGGCTCCACCACTGCCAGCGATACCTGGCCGCACGCTCACACGCTACGATTCCCGCATCCAGCTACAATTAATATTTGCACACAGAGGTACCTGATGCCCACGCCAGCCTCCGTGGTCCCTAATCCCCTTCCACCCACGCTGCCCACCCGCTTGCTGCCCGTCTTACCCCCCACAGATACAGGCACTAGGGGTGAGTAATTCCTACCAGGGGCAAATAATTCCTACCAGGGGCAAATCATTCCAGCTAGGGGCAGGGAGCCCCTTTCCGGAGGATGGCTCAGGGCTGGTGACACCAGACCAAAGGCATCTGCTGCTCATTTTTTTTTTCCCTTCCAGGAGAGTTCGGGGACTGTGTCACCAGCACCAGCCTGAACGAAGGTGCTGAACACG
>NW_010135480.1:0-550 GCF_000699245.1 Pterocles gutturalis
AGTGATGCTGCCCAGCCCCTTCCCAGGCACAGGCAGCCCAGAGGGGGGGGTGATGGCTGAGGAAAACTGACCTGAGGCTGGGGGCATGGCGTTGCACCCATTTGCAAAAGTGGAGTTTTTTCTCTACTAAAACTCTTGGAATTGCTGCTACTCTGCGTGGACCCGGCTGGTTTTTCCGGGGGGAGAGGGAACGGGGGGCACGCCAGCCCTGTGGGTGGGGGCTCAGTTGCTGCCCTGCCAGCCTGGCACCTTTCCCTGTTGGAAAGGGAAGCAAGGCTGGGAAAATAGTGCTTTTTGGTCTTTTTTTGCTGGAACGTCACTGCCGGTGCCACTCGCTGCTCTTCGGTGGCAGGGACCTGCTGGGAGATGCTCCCGGGGGGCATCCATCATGTGCAAAACTGCTCCGTCCGCAGCAGTGACCGCAGCCTTCGTGTGCTTTGTTTTCCCAGTAAAGATCCAGGAATTGGGAGAGGGATACCCGCAGGCGGTGAGCATGGGGGATTCCCGTGGGACCCCTGCCCGGGCGATGTGACCCACATCCCCCCCGAGC
>NW_010135480.1:562-1110 GCF_000699245.1 Pterocles gutturalis
GATGGGTGCTGCCTTTCCAGGAAAATGCTTTAGCAAACCTCAGCCTTGAGTCCTTTAATGATCTGCATCCCAGGTATGAATTTCCCAGGTGCTTGAGGGCTGTTCTCAGCAAGGGTCTGAGGCTGCGAGGTGCTGGGCGAATGGCTCCTGCCTCCATCGTGTCCCTCTCCTTTGCACACCCAGCTGTGCCTTCCAGCACGCGCTGGTACATAAAAAAAAAAAATCTCTTCCAAGAGGGAAATGTGCAATGAAAATACCACCACACACACACACAAAAAAACCCCCTGTGGTAGTCTCCAAAGAGTGAATTAAATAAGGTTGAAAGGGAAATGTTAGCTCTGGCAAAACCTTAGGAAAGGATCTATCAGCTCTCCGCATCGTCCTGGGATTTCAAACCACGCCGATGGAATTTGGCCGCTTCATTTCATTCACTGTCAATCAGCGTGGCTGCTACTGATGCTTCCTCCTCTTTTTAGATTCCCCCGTTTCTTTTGGCGATGCCCAGAGCTCAGTTGTATCCCAGCCAGGCAGCCCTCATCACCAAGCGA
>NW_010135480.1:1248-3013 GCF_000699245.1 Pterocles gutturalis
CCAGCCGCCGTGCGATGCCGAGCCGTTCCGAGCCGGCGCTTTGCCTGCTGCAGATGGCAAAGCGCGATGTGCGGAGGGCTCTTGCACCGCGCTGGGTTTCCGCAGCATCCCAAAGTCCCCAGCCCTGGGGACCGGTCCTGCTTTGGTGCTGGACCCTGCCCTGCCGCAGCCTGGCTGGGCTTCCATGTGCTTCATCCCTGCACAGAGCAGTTGGGATGGGGGTGAATGTGGCCTCTCATGCTGGGACCCCAACATTCCCGCTCCCGAGCATGCCTGCATCTGAACAACCGGACCCCTGAGCAACCCGGCTCCTGAGCATCCCGGTCCGCAAGCATCCAGGCCCCTGAGCATCCCAGCCCCCGAGCATGCCGGCCCCTGAGCATCCCAGCCCCTGAGCATCCTGGCCTCTGAGCATCCTGGCTTCTGAGCATCCTGGCCCCTGAACATCCCAGCCCCTGAGCATCCCTTCCCCTGAACATCCCAACCCCTGAACATCCAGGCCCCCGAGCATCCTGGTCCGCAAGCATCACAGCCCCTGAGCATCCCAGCCCCTGAGCATCCCGGCTCCCAAGCATCCCGGTCCGCAAGCATCCCAGCCCCTGAGCATCCTGGCCTCTGAGCATCCTGGCTTCTGAGCATCCTGGCCCCTGAACATCCCAGCCCCTGAGCATCCCTTCCCCTGAACATCCCAGCCACTGAACATCCTGGCCCCTGAGCATCCCAGCTCCTGAGCATTTCTGACCCTGAGCATCCCGGCTGCTGAGCATCCCTGTCCCTGAGCATCCTGGCTCCTGAGCATCCTGGCTCCCAAGCATCCTGGCCCCCAAGCATCCCAGTCCCCAACCATCCTGGCCCCTGAACATCCCTGCTCCTGAGCATCCCTGCCCCATGCCTTTCACCAGGGCAGCTGCCTCCCAGCCTCTGAAATCTAGTGCTTTAATAACGGAGCGCTCGGACTGTAAAGGGACCATGGAGAGAGGGGGGAAATAATTGCTGGATTGGGGATTGTCAGTTCACGGAGTGTTTCCTGTCCTGAATTTGGCTGTTCCCAGAATAAAACTAAGCGACAAGGGTAGCGCTGCCTTAATGAAAGCGTGCCTGATGGCATGTCCCTGGGGACTGCACACCAGTGGGCTGTGACCGACCCAGCGCTGCTGCAGCCGGGGGTCCCTGCACCCCCTTTTTTGTGCAGATGTTTGCAGCGATGCCGTGACCCTGGGATTGCACTGAGCCTCGGCACGTGCTGTGCTGCTGCTCTGCGGTGGAGGTTTCATCAAAGTCCTGGGCTGCTGGGAATACCCAACAGGTTGCTGTGATTTATTTTAAGGGTTTTGTATTTGAACGCGGCGCTCTAGGAAATCCCGCCTGGCTTGTGCCATCCCCGGGGCTGCTCCTGCCACCTCGGCGCCTGCGGACACACTGCCCGGCTCTGACCCTGGGCAGCAAAGTTGGGCTCAGATCCCAGCTTTTCCCACATGGGGAAAAAAAACCCCAAAAAACTCAGGGTCTAAATGCAAAGCCTGCCATCCCAGGGGACCGTCCCCAAGCACGGCTGGGGTGGGGAGCGATGGGTCTGGGGGGGTTGTTTGGCTGGGAAATGTCATTCCAAAAGGAGTTGCGTCGCGCTGGCTCGGCCGCCGAGCGGGGCAGCAAAGGGCTGGGCCAGCGCCGGCTTTTGAATTTCTGAAATGTCACTGAGTCACGAATGACTCATAATTATAATGGGAGACATTTCCAACCCGGTGCATGACTCGGAGACGTTCTT
>NW_010135481.1:0-202 GCF_000699245.1 Pterocles gutturalis
GTGGGGCGGTGAGCCCCTCCTCTGTCCCTGCCATGGAGGCAGATGGCCCTGTCCCTCCCCACTGCCCCCCATTGTCACCTCCCTGTGCCTGGTGCCCCAAGACCCCTCTGTGCCCACCATGGGGGCCCTCACCGCTTCCCGAGAGGTGGTACCAGGCCCTGATCTCGCATGTGGTGGCTGCTTCCTGCATCACTGGTGACCG
>NW_010135482.1:0-5443 GCF_000699245.1 Pterocles gutturalis
ATATGTACTTTTTACATCATCTGAGTGCTATTTGTGTCTTTCTGACTGAGCCAGTCTTAAGCTTGCTTGTTTTAGGGGGAGCAAGCAAGTTGGTGAATCTTATAATCTATTTATGTTCCTTCCCTGTCTGTGGTCTGTTTTTTTTCTAGCTTGTTGGGGAATAAGTTATAGTGATCCGTTGTTACACTGCTGTGCTTTTTGCTAGTGGCTTATGGTATAACCAAAATTTAATTTCCGGGTGGATTCCCATGCACCTGAGGTGTGGTTGTAATTCTAAATGCTCACTGAAAACTTTGAAAGTGAAGATACTGATGTTTGACCTAATTTTAATTAAAATCTGAGAAAAAAAAAGAATTGTCTTTCTGTATAAATAATGATATGAGCTCTGGAGTATCCGGTTGTCAAATGGTGGAAACACAGCAGTTTTGACACAAAATGCTCTATAATTTCCTATGCATTCTGCATTGTTCCTGAGGTGACAGTGGCAGCTGTTGAGTAGGCTCTTCAAAGCTTCTGTTTACAGAATATAAAATAAAAAATCTTAGATTTGAAATAAGATACTGTTTTTTTTTTGTTTGTTTAAATATATGCTTAAAAATGTTAGATCTTAGATTTGAAACAAGATAATTTTTTTTTTTGTTTAAATATATGCTTAAAAATGTTAGAATGCCACATTTTAACACGTATCTTCACGTTAGTAATTTCTTCACTGTCAGGAGCTGTCAGCTGTTAATACATCTCTCGGTTGTGGTTGATGCGTGTTCCCCGTGACTGAGGAGGAGAGCAAGCAGGTTTGTCAGATGGCACTAATGTTTTGAGACAAACCTCAGGGCTGGCATTTGGCATAGCTTCACAGGAGCTCTCTGTTCTTTCGTTCTACAGTACCGCACCAGATGGATGGGCACAGTTTCCTTCTCTTAGCAGAGATCACTGAAGGTTTTCCTGTTGACATCATTCATACGAGAACCTGTCAGCACATTAACCTTCAGATATTTGTGTTTCTGGAAGGTGGAAGCTGATCGGTTAGGTGTATTGGTAGCTTTTCAGGAAGGGTGACTTGCAGTGTTCTTAGGTTAGTACTTCTAGATGTATGTTTCCACGCTCTGTATTTCGGAGATAGAAACTCTCTGAAGCTTCAACAAAGCGTTCCCTGGAACTTTGTATCAACAGGAATGGTTAAATTTTTTTTTTTTTTTGAAACCTTTATTTTTACTGGTACTCCTGTTTTTCCAGGCTGGCTGTTGCAGGCTGTTGTGAGGAGAATGGTAGGAGTGAGGTGGAACTGTGTAACTCTGCTTGTTAATGTCTTCTCTTTCGTGAGAGAGAATTGGGAAAAGTTAATGTGAGAGCATAACTGAATCTTTCATTAAAAATGGTATTTTCCTAGTAACAGTCTCTGAGTGTGGCTTGAGGTCGTGTTTCAGGTAATGACTGAAGTTAGCTTTGTGTGGTCATTAGTTGTACAAATGGATGAAATTGATTTTAGGATGTGGTGTTTGTGACTTCACTGCACCATGCATGCGAAAGGATGGAGCTAAACATACTCTTGTTGTTAAGGCCTTTTGAAGTCTCAGGAAGTGCATCTTGAATAGCTTCAGTATGGGGAATCTTGAGGCTGTTCCAGAGCTTCTCAGTTTCTAATTACCAATGGCTGTTCCTTGGATGAAAGCTAGCTTTTAAGTATCTAGTTCTTAACTTGGTTGGGACCAAGCTTTGCTAGTTCTTTGTTCTGTTGCCTTTTCTTGCTTGACGGCTCATACTCTGTTCTTTCTTCCCTGCCTCCCCTGCCCAATAACAGCTGCCCCATTTACTTGCTCTGTAGCTTCTCCTTTGACCCTTCTAATGCCATCTGAGACCTAAAACCAGTGCTCAGTGCCGTAGAGCAGGTGTTAACATTCAAATGCAGAGCTGATTCTTCCTATCTCCTGCTTTCTGCAGATAGCAACTATGAACAATCCCTCTTTTATTTCTGCCTGGTGTTGGTGCACCATTAAGGAAATCCCTACAGAAGGTTGCTCCTTTCTCTTTTGTTTTTCCAACTGTACTGTGCTGTTCTTCACTGCCAAGCTTTGGCAGATGGAGAAAGCTGAAGGAGGAACTACATGATATTTCCACCCGAGTGAGTTGATGTTGATGGTCCTCATCTGAGGCAAGCAAACTCAGTTTTGCTTTTTCTCTGACAGATTAAAAAGATACTCTTGCATCTGGTTGTTGCAGCCAGCCAGAATGTCTTCCAGGTCTTCATTTCCCTGCTTTTTCTTTTCTTCTGCTCTTCAAGTCTCACTTTTCCCTGTGGCTTAATATGGAATGAAACTATCTAAGTGATACCGTGTGTTCTGAAATATTTAATTGTGCTGTGGACTTCCCTGAGGGTACTGCCATTATTGACTCCGTATTTGCATATTTAACTAGTTTTGTGTCATTGAAACTAATTTTTGTGCTTTTCATTTCCATTCCTTTTTAACCCCTGCCTCTTCCTGATGGTTGTAGTGTGATCAACAAGTCCGGTGTGAATCGTGTTGTTTGGAAGAGGCCTCGCCTGACTCACAATGGCCCTGTGCGCCGCAGCACCATCATTGACCAGATTCCTTTCCTGGCAGTTGCTAGAGCACTGGGTAAGTCATGCTCGTGTTTGGAACGTGAGACACCACTGCATACAGGCCACCAGCACGGAGTTATACCCTGTTTTGCCAAAACATAGAGTTTGGAAGGATTCACTCACTTGCCTTGATTACAAGGCCTTCTGAAAGTCTGGGCCTTTTAAAAGTATTTTTAATACAGTATGGATTTTATTTTTCAAATAAAGCTGTAAAAGGTGTCATTGGTAAGTGAAAGACTCACTCTGCAACATGCAGGATTTTCAGTGTTGGTCTTAAAGGATGGTACTTCATCTCTGTTGCAAATGAAAATGTACAAAGCAGTATGTGTCTCCAAGATGGAGAGAACACTTGTCTTTTTCTTACTGAAAAAGACTAATATTTGATAGGGGGGTGGTAAGAATAAATTTTTCTGTATAGCATATGAATTACTTGGGTACTCTGTTTGTGGTTAGTCTGTTTCTTTCAAGACTTAGCATAGAATGAACAAAGGGATGAAAGTCAAGTCTGTGTTTTATCTATAACTTGGCTTTGTGAGAGTATTAATAATGGGAAACTGTCTCTGAGGAACACTTTATTCAGAGGACAAAAAGGCATATTACAGTACATAGCAAACTTGTTATGAATGGTTTTTGGGAAGTACTTCATGACTTAATCTTTGGATACCTCTTGCCTTTGAGTGTGTTTTCTGATCAGGTTTTTTCCTTAAATTTCATTGCAGAGCACCAATCTTCTATAGTTTATTTTTTTTCCTTCCTTCCTCCCTTTGCCCCAGTGAAGAATTTTCTGTCTGGATATACGCAGTATAGATTTGATTTTATGGAAATGTGTTATCATATTTTTACCTGTGAAAACTGTCCTGTGACTTAATTTCTTCTTGGCAAGCTTGACAGTTATGTGATAGTGTTGTCAGTGTTCCTAGACCAGCTGGCAGAGTGTCATGGGGACAGTCTGTTCCTGGGACCATGGTCATCTTGATAATTGCATAGCATTACTGTGTCTTATTTCAAAGGCAGTGATCTCTGTTCCATATGGGTTTGTCCAGTGTTAAGAAGAATTTTGCAGTGATAACTGAAATTGTAAAAGATAGCTGTATGTTAGGGGAGGAGTCAGAGGTGGCTGAATGGTGATACTTTACTAAAAATAAAATTTGAATTTTATGGATGTTTTTCTCTATATTTTACAAGTCTTTGTGTCATATTTTAGGCGAGATAGATGTTTATTTTATGGTTAGTAAAACTCACTTGAGAGTTTGAGTAAATCTTTTGGAGTTAATATATGACTAGTAAACAGAGATCTTCATCTACTGAGCGACAGATCCCTCTTTACCCATTTTCTGCAGAAGGGTAAGTGTTCCTCGTAGATTACAAAAGGTGTGCGCTTAATTTTGATGAATCTTTCATTCCTATGATTGCGAGTTTTTGTTTGTCTGAATAGCTTGATGACTTTTGATCCGGTTCCTCTCTGCAAGTTGAACAGAAGGATTTGGCTGGGTTTTGGGTGCAGATGGGAACTGAAGGAATGATGCATCTGTTAGTCCTCTATTGCGTTCTTTCCAGTTACGTGGATGAAGAGGATTACTGGAGAGCTTCAGGTCCAAGGAATGAGAACACCCATCTTTTAACAATTCTTGGTGTCAAAAGTTAGCAGATTTGAAAGCTTAAAACAAAGCTTTGGCATCAAATGAGTTTACAACGTCGCAATGTTTTGGTGCTTTGCCTGCTCACGGAGCCTCTGTAGCCCCTTCGCATCCCCTTCTGAGGAGGTATGACAAACCTCCTGCAAAAGGAACACAGCTGCTTCTCTCTGTGGGACCCAGATGGCGCACAGACGCTCACAGTTTGGAAACAGGATTTAACTTCTTTCTGAGGCCAGCATGCCCCTTACGCTGCGTACAAAAGACCTACCACGGCTAAAGCCATTTGCATTCATGCTACTGCTGCCTGCTCGACCTCTTGGCTGACTCCCAGATTGCTACCCAGGCTGGCACAGCACTGCTGCCTTGGAGCCTCTCCAAGCAGAGCAATAACTGTCAGGGTTGACGTATACTGGTTACCAGTACTCTAGTCAATCCCACTAAGATCTAGCACTGTTACTCCTTTTGTTAAGCCCAAACTCGTCCATTATTCTTGATGCAAATCCCATACGGATCTCAGACGGGACAATAATTGTACAATAATTTTTAGCAGGAGAGCAGGTCTCTTTGACACTGCATTGTGGAGAGAAACATAGAGTTCTGAATTTACTGCCTTCTAAGTAGGAAGATTATCTGATTAAAAACCCTAAAATTTACACCCTAGGTTTAAAGTTTGTCTTTCTCTTACAGCACTTCAAAATATGTTGATGTAGTCTGATCCCTCATCCAGTCCTTAAGTCTAGCGCTCATTGGAAGGAGGACCGCAGATGTTTTAGAAATAGCAGAAATAAAACACTGTGGAAAAGTATTTCATTCGTCAAATATTTGGACAGCAGAAAGTATACTGGTGCAATAGAAGTCCTTCTGGCCAGATTAATTCTGTTGACATTCCCGTTACTGTTCTGATGGTCTACAGTGTCTTTCTGCCCTAAAATAAGCATTTGTGGTATGCACTTTCATTACCACTGCTTCTCACGACAGTAGTAACTGCATTTAAGTAATGTTTAATTTATTTCTAGCCCCATAACAAGTCAGAAATATTTAGGATTCATACTGTCTCTGTATAGTATCTGTACACTGCTTTTACTGTATTCAGGTTTTAAGCCTTCTAGTGAAATATTTTGAACTGTAGCAGAGTATTCTGCGTTTTAAGCATAGCTACTTCTGCTAACCTGGTGTGCACCATACAGGTTTGACTTTTCAGAAGAAC
>NW_010135482.1:5454-18537 GCF_000699245.1 Pterocles gutturalis
TACAAAGAGTTGTGTACCAGAAATGTGACCGCTCAGTGTATAGCTGCTACAATGTTGGCTCTGACTGTGATACAGAAGCTGTTTTCCAGAGCAAAGAAAGAAAAGCAATAATAAAACCTTTCTCCTAAAGGTAGAACTTTATCCAGGTTTGGTCAGAGCATTTCTTCTGTTTTACCCCTTGTCTTCAGCTAAGCAAATGCTGTCTAGCATTGTCTTTTGAAGCTTGAAATTCCACCTTAGTGTTCATTTGAAGGATTTAATTCAAGGCCAGAAATTGTGAGTAGCTTCCTGGATGCCATTTTAGCTCTGCACCTGTACCTTTGCATACTAGTTCTTGCGGGCTTTTCTCATGCTGTGTGCTCTGGTGTGTAGCACCTGACAGACAGCTTTTTTCTCTCTTGCCTGTGATTTTGCTAACATACAAGCAGAGATGAGCCGTCATAGTGAAGACTGCCTTGAGAGCAGCTTTTACTTCACCATTCATTTTAAATGCAATTATTTGTTTAATTTGCTGTTGAAATACTGTTCTCTTGCCTGTGCTTTCCTTTTCTATATAGTATTGAAGGTTGCATTCTTTCAACAGGTTTGACTGAAGTACTGTGTAAAAAGAAGCTCCTAAAAAAAGTACTCCTAAAGGAGTAGGGACAGTTTTAAAGCC
Organism: Pterocles gutturalis; assembly: GCF_000699245.1. NCBI lineage: Eukaryota > Metazoa > Chordata > Aves > Pterocliformes > Pteroclidae > Pterocles > Pterocles gutturalis. The sequence goes on from NW_010135482.1 coordinate 6,113, forward strand.
TCAAGTGCTGTCTGGGTAACTTTTCTGCTCGCTGCTAACTTCAGTTTTGTCCTCATCCCCGAGACTGAGCTGTCTTTAGTTGTTCCTGGGTTGCATGAATGGGACGTTGTGCGGCATTCATCTTTCGGCTGCTGTGAAGATGCCCTCTCGTGGCTATAGGACTAGGTTGCCATGAGTTTTGGTTGAAAACATTTTCCACCTCAGCTCAGCCTGAATGGTTTTAAGTGGTTCGTGTCTGTATCCTTGCTGAAATTTCTCTCACTTCCTAGCAGCCCTGCCTCATTGGCAGTGAAAAAAGGAAGTTCTGTAAGTCTTCTCTTTGTACTAAGAGACCTTGGAGATAAAACTTTGATTTAAAAATATCTGGGATTAATCAAACTGGGTTTTTGTTTTGGACTGATTTATAAAAGTAAACTTTTCTTTCCTCTATTAAAACCAAAAGATATTTTGTATTCAAACCAGCATGTTCCAGAAACACAAATGAAAGGCTTGATTTATATGACTTCTGGGCATACTTTTCTTATAGAAGGCTTTGGTCTTAATCCATTCCAGTCTGCTTATGTGATGGGTGTTTTTGTTTGTTACTTTGCTGGCAGCAGCTGAGTTGCAAGTAGGTTTTTTTTAATTGTATTTTAAAAGGTAATAGTAAGCAGATAAGAGGGACTGCATCTTTTGCTGTATTCTTATAGGTAGCTAAATTAGTTTCCTGCTCCTTTATTATATGATCTTAAACATCTAGTTTTGATTTTGTAAGATGCGGTGTAGTTTTTGTGTAGATCTTTGTATGTTATTCTGGTTCAAGTCATGACTAAGGAACAGGCATGATTTTTCTGGAAGATATGGAAGGAACTACATTAATACTGGTTGTTTTTTTTTTTTTTTCTGTTTGGAAAACAAATGTACAAGCCTAACACCGAAAGAAGTATTACTGGTCTGTAAGTTTTTAAGAGAACAAGATTGTTAAGTTTTGCAAATGTTTGTTTTTTAATTCAGAACAAAAATAGCATGGCTCAGAAAGTGAAGTCTGAGAGCCTGGCATTCCAGTTCTGTAATACCAGCCTTTGGCATATCACGTCATCTTGGTATCTCAGCTTCCCAGTCTGCTGAAGGGTCGCTTGTCTGTCTGCTTGCTTTGGGACAAATTAAAGATTTCAGAGCACTTCAAAACACCTAAGGAAAAGGGTACTTGACTTTCTGGCTTACTTTCCTCTCCCTTGTTCCTTCCCAGAATTGTAACAGAGGGTGCTGTGTAAAGTGACTCTCCCAAAGTTTGTCATGTATTCCTCAGCTGCTGTGGAGGCTGTGCTCTCCAGCTGGCTGGAGCAAGACATACAGCTGACATTAGTATTCTATCTATGCAGCAGCTCTAAAAAGCGTTGACTTAACTCTGTGGTGCTCTGCCCTTTGGAGGGGGGGGGGGAAGTAAAAAAAAAATAGTTCATCACCCTAGTGGCATGGGTTGGCCTTTGCTAGCTTGGAGTTGAAGGGTCTGTGAGAATTATTCTTTAAGGGAAGGACTCTTTATGCAGTGCAGTTCTATCAAGGATCACTTGCCTGCTTGATTAGTTTGAGTTTGTGGGTTTTTGGGAGCAGACTGATGATAGATGAACACTGGGGGCAATTTTCCCTTTTCTTTAGGACAGTTGCATGTACTAGTCATTTCCTTACAGGCTGAGGAAGGAAGAACCTGGATTTTTCTATATGTCTTAGGCTTCAAATATACTTTATGGAATTTTTCCTGGGTCAAAGAGTAAAAACTTTATTTATTTATTTATTCATTTATTCATTTTGTGACATCTAGAGCTCCATTTAGCTTTCAGTAGCTCCTGACTTGTCTGGAGGTGGCCAGTTAATAACTGTTTGTGCTTTAATGCTGTTCCATTGTACGACTTTGTAAATGAGTTATTTCTCTATTCTAGGAAATGCGTATTTCCTAGAGATTTTTGAGCGTGAATAGATGTGTACAGCTGAATTTAAAATTTGTGGAGAATTCACTTCTCAGTGTACATTTACAGCAAACTTGCAATGCTGCTTTGACAGAGTTGATGCTACAGGAGATGACTTGAAAGAATGTATTTTGCCAAAAAAAGCATGTTTAATAAACTTAGTCTTTGAAGTTGTCAGTCCTTGAGCTAGTTGAGCTACTGTTACCAGGTAGTGTGGCAGCGGTTCTAACGCAGGTTATGGCACGCCAGCAATTAATTCCTGTGTCAAGCCCACACCTCCGTGTATGATTCCTCCATGGCCTTCAGAAGGGCAACTCGCTGTGGAGGAGAGACACCGAGGTTGAAAGGCTTTCAGTAGCTTTTCAGGCTGGGCTTCTGCTTAGGAGTTTGACCTGGGATTTGTGAGGTGTGGATTCACGGTGTGTGTTCCCAGAATCTCTGTATAATCCTTGGCATCCCCTTTATAACCAGTGTGACATTCCCGATTATCCCCATGAGGAGCCTTCTTCCTCTAGGAGAACGATTCTCTGAAATGGGTATGGTTATTACTCAGCTGTTTTCTCAGGAGGAGCAGCAGATGGGTGTGATGACATGTATGTAAGATGAATCAAAATTAAATAGCATCAGGTTATTTTTATCATGCAGCACAGTATTTTTAATTAAAAAAAGATTCAGCTGGTAACATTTGTTATTTCTCCTAAATGAGTACGAGGGAACTAGCAAATAAAAGTATAAAAATACTACGCGTGTTGGAAATTGATGCTGCCACTGATTCCAAGATCTGGCTGTTGTAAGATCCCAAGCTCTTGTTTATTTTACCTGCTGTGTCCATGACAGGCGTGATGCGAAGAACTCTCAGCGCACGAAGACTTTCTGTGGCAGTTCACGTACAATAATTGCTGTGCTGGAGCTCAGCTCCTCTGTTACAGTATTTTGATCTTGTTGCCAGCTGGCTTGCTTGTTGAGAGTCTGCCGAGGGAGAGTGCACCTCTATACAAGCAGGCTTGGCTTTTAATTAGCTCTTATTAGAAGCATGTGTTTGTGTCTGCTGCTGCTGCAGTGAAGGTGAATTGGTGCTTTAATGAGGATGGACCATCCGTGCTTGCTGTGGTGAAGTGGAGTAATTGGGTTGAAGTATTCCTAGTCCTGATTCTGGAAGTCTTTTCAAATGGTTGATAGCTTGAGGCAAAGCTAATGGAAGGAAGTAGGAAGACAAAAAGCTTATTTGATATCTTTAAAAGGGTGGTGATGGATGCAGAAGAAGGCTACAGGCATGCTTTCTGAAGCCAGCAAAAAGCAAAGAAGAAAAACCTCACAAAACCGGAGTTCTTAAGCTTCTGTATGTTTTTCAACTTTGCCATTTGAATTAATTTTTACTTTTAGAGTCGTGTTCTGCACAGAAAATTCTAGCCAGTGGTTGTAAATAATGATGTTACTTTTTGTTGCTTCTCACTATAGGAAGCTATGTATCAACATAAAAAATAAACAGGAAGAAAACACCAACATAACACCAAGGCCTGTCCTTGGTAAAAGCTTTTTTTTTTTCCAAGTATACCTGATAAATGAAATGAAAATAAATTTATATGGAAATGCATTTTTCTGTTGGAGTGACTTTTACTTCAGGACGGTTTGGAGGAAGCACTTGAACTCATAGATATTTTGATCGAATGTGTTATTCCGATCCAGCTCAGGCCATCGTTACTGGCGAGGTGACCCCACACTCAGGCGCATAGCAAGAAAGGTTTAAAAATAGAAAGGTTCACTGCGTGAGGCCTTCCAAGGGAGAGAGGCTTTAGCTCTCATTTTTCTGCTTTCCTGCTGGAACCCCGGCACTGCTCATGTTCCTGTGGCTTTTCTCCAACTCCAAAACTTGGCACATGGTGTTCAGCTGGAAAGATGCTCTAACACAGTGCTGCAGGGCTTTGAAAGTGGTGCTAATGCTGCTGAAGGAGGAATGGGAAAGAGAAATTAATAGGGGAAAGGCTTCAGTCTCTTCTCCTTTGCCCTCTTCCTTTGATCCTTCTCTGAGGTACCTGCATCACAAATACGTACGTGGCAAGACATAACTGTGTGTATCTCTATTGCTTGGATGGCTGTGGAGGATCTCTGGTGGTTTGTTTTGTTTTTTTAAAAAAGGGCAGTTTAACACCTTGAGTGTGAAAAGGTGTCTTTTTTTTTAATTTGGGGTTTGATGGGTTTTTTTCCCCTCTTCTATGAGCCGGACTTGTTAGGGGGTGTGAGGCAGCATACCATCATGATACAGACTGAAGTCTAATGCTGTATGTAAGGTTGGGGAGAAAAAGGGTTTTGTATCATCCTCCCCCCAACCCCAGCCTAGTTCTGTGAACTGTACCATGGTTCCCTGGACAAGAGGGAAGGATTTTGTCTCCAGTATTTAAACTGTACCAATAACTGGAAAGGCAGATAAAGATTCATGTTTTCATGTGTAATGTAGCAACTCAAAACCATGTTCTTCTTCGCTAGGTGATCTTTGGAGCTATGACTTCTACAGCGGTGAATTTGTTGTGTCTCCTGAACCTGACACTAGTGTGCACACGATTGATCCCCAGAAACACAAATATATTATCCTTGGCAGTGATGGACTGTGGAACATGATCCCACCTCAAGATGCTATCTCCATGTGCCAGGATCACGAGGAGAGAAAATGCTTCATGGTGAGAGCAGTGGCTATAAGTAATTGTGAAAATGAAATACTTTTTTCCTCTAAAAGTTGATTATTTTTCTGGGTATGAGAAGAACCTAACAATGGCATTGATGTTTAGGCATATTCACAGCTTGGCCACACCATGTAAGATGTTACAATGTGGCTGATACTGTGCTTGCTACTGTCAAGTACCCTGCCTGTTCACATTGTTCGTATTACTTGGTGGGGTTTTTTTGGGAAATTTTACTACCAGTATAGTATCTGTGAGTAATAAAGAAGATAACGTGTTCCTTATTGGAGGAAGTTATACACAATACTGTCTGAAAATGAGATTTATTTCACATTAAGACGCATGTTACAATGCAGACAATTGTTTATTGGTTTTTACATGATTTGTACAAAATCTGAATTGAATGATTTATTTTACAAAACAGTTGAGAACTTACATAGTGGAGCATCTGAGCATCAGATAGTGAACAGTCTGTAAACCCATTGAGAGACTTCTGGAAAGACTGTAGGATGTGCTATGCTCAGGCTAATTATGCGAGTCATCGCATCAGTTTTATGGTTTAAAGCACTTACATATACATGGATTCTGCTGTAAACTGATGTTAAAGTTATATTTCACCAAGAAGAAAGATAACGTTAATATTTCCTCTTGTGTTTCTGAATCAAGCTACTTTAAGCACGTGATATACAGGAATATATATTTCAGGCTGCGCCACATAAACTCTCCGTCTTCTATTTATAAATTGGACCTGATTGCTTTCTCTGTCTGTCCCCCTCTTCTAACCTAAAGGGAGAGCACCGACAGTCTTGTGCCAAAATGCTGGTGAACAGAGCACTAGGCCGGTGGAGGCAGCGCATGCTTCGTGCAGATAACACTAGTGCCATCGTCATCTGCATCTCACCTTTGCAGGATAGCAAAAGCAACTTGGAAAATGAAGAAGAATTGTATCTCAACTTGGCAGAGAGTCCCTGCTATAGCAGCCCTGATATGAATGTCATGGCACCCTCCCGCTGCTCTACCCCACCTGTCAAGGTAACTTGTTTTAAATGTTCCACTTTTGAGTGTGGAACCCAATAAATACATAACAATCTCTCTTCTCCTAGTAGTAATTTATTTTTATGCAGCTTCCCATGATGTGTAGGATTGGGGCAACGGTGTTGCCAGTGATCAAAGTAATACTTTTAGAAACTACAGGCCTGTCAGCTGAAGCCACTATTTAATGTTGCTTTGTTTGTTTGTTTTGTCTTTTAACTGCAGTGGAGTAGGCAGTACAGTATGGCTACATGGCAATTACCTGGCCTGATCCTCAGTACTTCTACTTAGAAAGCTTTGGAGGAATAGATGAAGTTTTAACAATATTTCTTAAAAGACTTTGGAACACCAAAAGAGAGTATTAGAGTGTGAACGTCTCAGAATTGCTGAATTAAGGGATACACTGTTTTTGTAACTTTTAAAATCCTGCTTGTTTATTAGTAGTGGTTGATCTGTATTCCCTCCTTCATGTAGAAGAAATTATTCCTGTAACTTTATGCATATAGTTCTCACAGCTGTAAATGCACTGTTTCTTAAAAGTGAGTTTTCCAAGATCCCACACAAAATCAGAAGGAGGCTATTGGAAGAGAGGAAGCAGACTGTGGGGATCAGAGGTTTGAAAAAGAAACAAACCCAACACAACCCCTTAGAAAATAAGGTTGCGCTACGGTTTCTTTTCCTCCCTTCCCATGGACTTATATCCCTTGTACAGCTGATGAATTGCTGACTGCTAGTGGATGTGTTCTTAATCTTGGTGTGGTTTGTTTCGGTTTTGTTTGCTTGTGGGTTTTTTTTTTTAGGTAACCCATGAGTTAATTTATTCAAACACACATTGTGGTAAAGAATGTTTCCTTTCTGGATTGGGAGATCATCTGATCTTCCTCTGGTTGACTTAATGCTCTTTGTTGGAGGGAAAGATGTTATAATACAAGGTCTTTCTTCAAGTTACATGTTTCAACCATTAACATAAAGCAGAACAAAACAGAGCTGTTCAGAAGCTTTTTTTTTTCCTCCCTCTAAGAACTAGAGTGTAGTTATGAGTGGATGTTTGTTTCAGTAATTACCAGCTGCTCCTGATTTAAGTAACTGTCCTTTGATGTTCTGCAGTATCTTTGGATAACTGTCCTTTGGGCAAAGTAAAAAGAAAGCAAAAATTAGAAAGGGAGTCGTTAACATTCCCTTGGTAGAAACAAGCTGCTAATAAAATGGCAAGCTCAACCTTTCTGTCTCCTTCACTTACATCCAGTAGAGCAAAATACATCAAAAGACTAAAATCTAGCAAACTCTTGAGTGGTGAAAAATTATTTGAATTCTAAATGCTCCTAAACTTGTACCATATCTTTTGTGTATGATCTGTTATCAGTACTCATTGAATAAACCTCGAGCTATGTTGACTGCAAAATATCCAGGAAGCAGCATCTCTGGATAAGGGCTTAGTGAAAATAATTTTTTTTTTCTTAAGAGTCCCCCCTTGTCTAAATAGATCAGTGAACTGTGATGTGTCAATCTAGATAAATTGCAGCAGGTGGTCACAAAGAGTGAAGACATCAAAACTTCAGACATGTAACAATTTTGGTGTCTGCCATGCATATAAGGCCTTTTTTTTTTTTTGGTCTAATATGCAAAACCCCCCAAAAAATTTTTGACTGGCTACAGGTCTTCATTGGTAATATATGTATAAATTAGTTCTATTTTAATGCAAAAGTTTTTTTCTCCTCTTGGATTAAAATAGAACTGGTATCACCAATTTAGAAACATAGATCCTATTTTCTCAGTACTTGTTTTTATTAAAAGTACTAATGTAATACAGGTTTCTGCTTTAATAATAAGCATCCAGCTGTCCTCACACACTTATCTGTCAATATCAGAAGAAGTGTGAGAAGGAAGTTGAAAAGAAAAGAGGCAGGAAAAGACAGCTGTTCTGTCAGAATAATTTTGAAATACTTCAGAAAAAAACCCAAGCATCTCCAGGCAGATCAAAATAAATGAAATGTCTTAGCTGTTGTGTCTCTGTGTACATTTTTTTTCTAAAACAAAAACTTTGTGTAGCTGTCTGTAAGTATATTTGGTAACCACACCATCCTGAGTAATATTGACTTTTTCATAGTATGAGGAGGTTTATCAGAGTTGCAATGGAAGGAAAAACATATTTCCATAAATGTTGGTCATCTGATGGCTGGACTGTAGGCTTTTCATTTCTACAGCCCTCTGACTTCAGGGGAGCCTCCTGGGTACAATTTGGTGCATGCAGGAGCACTGCTGGCTTGGTGTTTCTTTAAAATCGTGTGAAACATAATTGAGGCATTTGGGACTCTCCCCAAAGAAGGTTGAATGTATGGTTTCTTATGCCTTGCCTCAGACATTATTACAAGGTGACAGTTTTTTATGAAGTATCGCTACACAACTATTTGAGAATATGCATTTTGGAATTTTTTTCTGATGGTGGTAACTTGTGGGAGATTCAGGAAATGCCCTTATTTCCTGATCCTGTGTGATCCTAGTGATATTGTCAACCTCACAGGAGGGAAAAGCCCCATTCTGGTGATTGCACAAAAGAGAACATGGCAGTAGATGACAATTTCTTTTTGCAAAACAATACATAAATACCTTGATACAAAAAGCTGCACATAAAGATATGATCGAATTTATGTTGGTAATTAATCTCCACAAACTTACTGTGGCATTCTATTGAAGAGGGATCATCGTATTTTCTGGAAAGTGGTGGTTCCCCCGATCAGCCTGAGCTTCTGGAGACTGTGGTGGGATTATAGCCCAGAGGGGCCAGGTCAGCAAAAACAGGAGGTGGCAATGGAAAGGGTACTTGCCTGGTACCTTCAGAGAACTGAAAGCAGCACAGACAGCCTTGACTCTTAACCCCTGCTACCTTCCAAAACAAGTAATCTGGAAATAGATGGAGACCAAATCAAAGTTTCTCAAACAGAAGTATTTCTTAATTGTGTATTCTTCTGGCAACAATTTTCTTCAACAACAAAGTTGTTGAGAAATGAAATTGGTGATTCATGTTTTACTTTTCTTGTTTTGTTGCATCACTCTTTAGCAGTCTATCCTCTGACTTCACTTGGCTTCCCAAAGCCGTATCCAATCTCAGCTGTTTGTACCAAGCAAAAGATGTTGGCAGTAGGAGCCACAACATTAAGCATCTTGCACAATAAAAACAAAACTAAAGTTGTGGCTAGAGACACAATTTCAAAAATTAAATTGAGCAGATTAAGTAACATTGCCAGAGCTTCTCTGTGTGTCATCTAGCTTGCTTGTGGGTTGAAGAATAAACCTCTAAAATACCATCCATGCAGGTCTTCCCTCTTGTGTTGCTGTAGTAGAAGAATATTATCTAAATGGTTTTATCCACACATGGGGAGTGACAAGGGATGAGCGGGGAGTGGAAAACCATGTCTAGATGCTAGGAACAATTCAGATTTTCTCTTTTCACAGAGTGCATTTTATGAAAACATAGTATTAGAATTTTCAAAAGCGCTGAGCAGTTGTGCATCTTGTCTTGAAGGTGAACTGAAGTTGTTCTGGGTTGCTTCAAAAGCATCTATCGATTCCTTGTATTTTCATTTACTCAGCTGTGTGTGCATTTGAGTTTCCAGCATGTTGTTTTCTTAAAATAGTCACTGTCATTTGCCTTACCTTGATGGCATGTAATGTGACCTTGAAATTTACTTTTGAAGGACTCGCTGAGTAACTAGGGATTTCCTCACAATTAAATCTTAATAAGGTCATAATTCATATCTTCAGGGCACTGCATGAATACTAATTTTCATAATCCTCCCGTGGATAGTGAAAGCAAGTATTGTCCCCGTTTTCCTGTTGGTAAAACTGAGAATGAGGCAAAAACACTTTCCAAAGGCTGCAGAAGAGATGAGCAGCTGAATGTAGGGTAAAAATTTAAGAAGTCCCCAGTTGTCAGGACATCACATTAAGCAGTGTCTTGTAAATGTCTGGAATGACTGTGCTTTAGAGAGAGTGGGTGGATGTGCTGTGAGGAACGGAGTTGCTTTCTTTCCAAGTTGTAGAGCATAAAACCAGGCAATAAAAATGCGTTACTTTGCAGGGCAAACAGTAACTCTGTTTTTAGAATAGCTTTGTCTGATGCTCCACCTTTCTGTATGCAGTCAGGACACCCGTGATGAGCTTGTCAGTCTCCCTGATAATTTGGTTATGTAGTAACCAAGAATTCTGAGTGTAACAAAGGTCAGAAGACTTTTCCTGCTGTTTGCCCTAATAGTGCTTGTTCTCTGATGTGTAAAACCTTCAGAAGGCAGTACAGGTGCTTATATCACCACGTCTGCGTGTTGGAAAATGCTACTGAGGAAAATCTGTTCTGTCACATACTGTCTCTACCCTCAAAGGATAATGCAGGTGAAATTGTTGTATTTATGCCTAAATATTTGTTTTGTTTTTCCTCAGCTTTTAGAAGATGATCCATGGCCACGACTGAATGCTTCTGAGGGTATTCCTCCCCTCATGCATAGCAACATGATCTCAGAAAAATATTTAGAGCTAACAAATGAGATTGCTAAAAGCAATTTACCTTCATCAGGAGCAACCCCGAAGGATTCAGGTCCGCAGGAGGAGAAGTGCAGCAAAGCATTGGCTTTGAGGATACACGACTCCTACAGTAATGGTTTGTCACTCAGTCTCTCCCCTTCCAACTCCGCAAATTCAGGCACGGACCAAAAAGGCTTCAAGGTGTCCCCTAATGGCCAAACAAAAGCCCAAGATGCAGAGAGGACACCCACAGCAAACTTTAAAAGGACATTGGAAGAATCCAACTCTGGCCCAGCTGTGAAGAAGCCAAGACGTGGCCTGAGTCGAAACCTTAGTGTCCAACCAGAAGGCATGTCCGCAACTCCACAGCGCAAAAACTCAAACAAGCTGACCATGCGGCGCAGCCTGCGGGGCCAGAAGAAGCTCAGCAATTCCCTCTTCCACCCGCCCAGGAAAGCGGTCTGCGTTTGCTGAGGGGCGTTTTTGTAAGGAAGTGTCTTTTGGTCTGGTTAGAATTTTAAAGTTGGTGCAGAAGTCTGAAACTCTTCCTGTTTATCTTTTTTTAAAGTAGAAACTTTTTTTGGTATCAAACAGCTTTATCCCAGCCTTGTACTTGCTTGTATTATAACTGTGAATTTTGTAGATGTGTAGGGTATAAGTCACTGTAAAATGTGTGTAAATTTGTATTCCTTCGTATAAATGTAGTCTCTTTTCTTCCTTGTATAATTGTTACAGCGGGGCTAAACCTTGTTTTAAAAAAATAATCATTTTTGTTAATTTACTAAAGTCATGAATTTGTATACGCTTCTTGTGATGAGAATTTCACAACTTTTTAACTAAAGTAAATTATTAAACAGAATGGAAGATATGTATTTTCGTAGTACTATACGTTCCACCTAAAGTGTGTCTTTTAGAGAATACACTAGGTCTATATTTTGTTTTTAAATTTTAGATTTCTCTACTCAGAAATGAAATGTACGTGGAAGCAGAGATGTTGAGTCCTGCTTTACACAGCTCAATGTTGATTTCTTTATGTTAATTAAAATACTATGCAGTATCTTATTTAGTTGTATTTTTTGTAACATTAATCGTCAAAGTATTTAGCAAAAAAGTGTGTTTTAAAACTCTGACTCCCAAAAGCATCCTCTAAAGCCATTCCCATCCCCTGTTACAAACGATGGCATTTTTATCCAGGCATAAATGTATGCCTTACAGAGGCACAAATTTTATGCTATTCCAATACTGATGGTGCTGCTACTACCTTTCAACGTAAGTTCTTAAATTATTTTATGACTATTTTCATTGAGTATGTGGACCATGTGTATGTTCACCTAAATAAAACACATGAAAATTTGATGGGGGTGCTTTTTTTTTTTTTAATTTCAAGTTTAAGTTCTGTTGAGCACATTCATATTTATTTTGCCTTCATTAAAATCTGATACTCTCCCCTTCTTCACTGGGGCTATGGGGCTTATCAGGCAAGACATCCCACATTGTTCTATTACGGAACTGATTTTGGCACGTTATATGAATGTTTGGTAAACTGCAGTAACATATAACCTCCTTTTTTTTTTTTTTTTTTTTTTTAATAGGGAAGTAAAAGGCCAGTACTTTATTCCAGTGGCTAGGGTGGTATTTATAGAATCTATTTCTTTACTGCTGGAATGATGAAAAATAGGTTGAAATCAGCCCTGCTATCTCTATATGTTACCATGGTTACAGAAATCCTAGGAGGAAGTGTACGCTTTCTGAAAATGTGGAATTCTCTTTCATCCATCCTGTGACTGCAGCACTATCTTAAAAGATTAAAGTAACAGTCTGTCCAAATCAGATCTTTCAAGAATTTATTTCTGTGTATAGGGGATGTAACCTATGGTTAACGAAGCTTTACTGTGACGGATGGAATTATACACCATATATGGCGGGCAGTATACAGGGGCTAGCAGCAGCTCTATATACTTACCTAGCACCCCTCTGCCAGAAACAAAGTAATTTTTTATTTTCAATTTAATCTTATAGCTTTTATTGAACTAAACAAAATCTACTTTTTTTTCCTGGGAAAGCTGCTGAATGCTGGTAAATATTAAACATAAACTTACTGGTACAAACGGGGAGCAGTTCACTCCTGTGTCTGCTTTGCTTATCGTTTGACTTCTCTGAAATTAATTATCCAAGGCAGGGAAGTGTGGAAATTTACAGCAAACACGTCAATGCAGTCTCCTTTGAAAATCAAATCTGAGTTACACCAACTTTTTTT
>NW_010135482.1:18580-18868 GCF_000699245.1 Pterocles gutturalis
AATGCAGTTCTCCATCAGCAAGCAGAAGCTGAAGTGCGGGTGACCTGCACCACCCTCTTGCAGTTCCTGAAAAATAACCGCAAGCCCGAGGGTGGCTTGTTCCAGAGGATGAGTCTGTCGGGCTTCAGGGTGAGGGGCGCAAGGGCCGGTCCCCTCGGGTACGCTGAGGCCGCGGGCCGCGCTCTGCTCTGCAGGAAGGGTTTTTAATACCTCCCAGGTTTGATTACAGGCTCTGGGTCACAGCACGGGGCTGGGTTCCCAGAACAAGTTGCCCAATCTGAACCGGAG
>NW_010135483.1:0-16323 GCF_000699245.1 Pterocles gutturalis
GCTCACGCTGAGGTGAAGGAACGTGGTTTCCATGGAGGTACCGGTGCCGTGGCCTCCGCAGGGGAAGCAGGCGAAGAGGGGTCGGTGTGGCAGCAAGGGATGTGGGCGAGAGCTTGGGTGGGTAACGGCTGGAGCAGGGGGGGATGGCGTGGTGGTGAAAACACAGCGGGGATCTGGCTCGCCTCTGACCTACCGAAAGGGAAAGGAAACTGTAGTGAAATGGGATCTAGGTTCTCAGGTGTGGGATGTACCTCATCGGTGTCGTGGAATAAAAGCTTGCTTTCCAGGGGTTTTCATGCAGAGTGAAGCAAAACACAGATTCCCAAGGATTTGTGTGTTGTGAGCGCGTTTTAAAGAGTGTTTTCGAGCTCTGCTTTCCTCAGTGTTGAAGTATGACAAATTTTATGTGAAATACAAGAATTATGTATTCCTGAGTAAAGAGGAGTTTGTTTTAGTAGAGGCTGGAAAGCTGGCTTGTGAAAGTTCTAGTGAGCATGGTGTCCCATTTCTCTTTCTAGCTCAGTTGAGGTTTAGATAGGCAGAGGCTGGAAACTTGAGCAAACTTCTCCAGTGTAGATGTTGGCTTTGCATTAGGGGAACAGTTGACAGTGAGCTCTGACTGTAGTGTCACAATATACTGCGTGTCCTCGTTGTAGTGCATCTCTAAGTGAGAGTAGAGGGCATCTTGCTGCTTTAGACTCCCAGGTTTTGAGAAAAAGGAGCTTGGAATGTTAAAGAAAAAAACATCCATTGCTTAGAAGTTAATATTCAAGATGACTAGTCTTAGGAAGATAGTTCAGATGTAAGCAATTACTTATAGTTACTTTTCAAAAGTCATTCAAAATCACATGCTTTCCATTACCTTTGAGGTGAGTGGCTGGAAAAGGTGGGGTGAGAGAAGGAGGGAAAACCAGAAAAAGATGAGAAGAACACCAGATGATGAGGGCGTTCAGCATGCAGAGGTGTTGTAGTTGTATGAACAGCTACTAGAGACATCTGGTGTCTTGTACTACTGGAATGATTTAGTTCAGAAATAGGATTTTTAGCCTTTGTTTAACGTGGCATTTTCGTAAACAGAAGTAGTCAGTGACTTCAAAGTATTGTCCCAAAAAGAAAGAAAAGAGAAACTATTGTGGAGGCTTGCTCTTTGGAAATCTCACCAGAGAGAGGTGCTTCTACATGCATCGTGGCTCTTCCTCGTATTTCTTTTGCTCTCCTTCTCCTTTTATTTCCCCTGTTTTCCTTCCCCCCATAATTCAGAGAGATTACATACAGATAGCTTGTGATATAACTATAGATTTCTAAATTCTTGTGATTACTGTAGTTATTTACTCAACTTATCTTAATTGTCACCATCAGCTTACACAAACCCAGTAAATACAGTTATCAGGAGGAGGTAGCATCAAATCAAAGCAGCTAGGCTGAGCAAACAGCATGGTTGAGATACTGAACTCTTGTGGGTTTTTTGTTTGCTTTTTAAATTAAGACCAATCTTCCCATCCTTGTTCCCTCTCCAGTCGTTCAGTGCAGAGCTGGGCACAGCTGTCACTAACCTGAGTGCAGCTGAGAGCTGCTCAGCTGGAATGTTTTGGAGCAGGTGAAGCAATGAAAGGATTGTCCTGCAGTAAACCTCTGGTGGCAGGGGTCACTACATGTGTAAATCTGAAGCAGATTATAAGAAGTGATAGAAAAATAACTTCTGGTCACAGAACAGAGTTAGAAATGTAAAACCCTGGGTTGCAGGAATGTGAATATCCTGTCTCCCTGGATGTTAATTTTTTTTGCCTTCTTCTGCAGTGTCCTTTTTAACAACTTTATCTCAGGGTTCACAACCTTTCTTATTTGAAATTCTTCAGCTGTAGATATTTATCCCCAACATTCACTACCTAAATTAAATGGACTATTTGGTCTCAGCCCTTCATTAAAAACTTCCAAATTATTCCTGACCAATCTTCCCCCTTGCCCCTTCCCCACCAAATTTTCAACAGCTGCCCTCCCTGTTCTTCTTCAGACTGCTTTTTCCATTCTGCCATTTTCCCTTCCTTTTGCTTTCTGCCTTTTCTACCCCTTTTTTCGCTTTCAGTTTAGTTTTCCTCCCCATCTCTCAGGCACCTCAGGCTGTGTACCAGGGCATGCCGGCACTGCCGTTAGCAGCTTTGCTCCTGTGTGCTGCGACTGAAGCCTTGGATGCCAGTGGCGCAGTATCACAGCTTCAAGGGAATATCGCTGCCTGTACTCTGAAACACCTGATGAATCCCAATCTGATATTATGTGGGAGCATCATAAAGACTTGTGCTATTTAAAAGTGTCACAGCAGCTGTGGAAAGAACACTATTATAATAAAAACATAACTGTGCTTTCAATAGATCCCCAGAACCAACAAACTAATGGTAGGAATTGTGAGATCTCTTGTTATTTCCACAGTGTTATGTTCAAAAATTTGTCTTTTCACCTCTTAAGTTATCCGTTGGAATTGTTTTACAATGCTCGAGTGATTAACATCTTACACCTTTGACGCTGTCTGTGTATTAAAACCTTAATTGTTAATTAAAGTATTCATTGCAGCTTGTCATCAGTTAAGCAATTAAAGTTTACTTGTTACTGCTTGTTTCTAAGTCTTCCCAGGCCTCATCCTTGATCTATTTAAAGTCCTTCAGCTTTATTGCTGATACTGCTTGTTTTGGCTCTCCTGACTCACATTGGCACTTGCTACCAATTTTGTAGCTGGTTAAGTTTCGAGATGAATTCCACATGTTACTGGCTTAACTTCCACGTCAGCTGGCTTACGCCGTGTATCATGGATTTCCTGACAATAGTCTTTAAACACTGTGTGTTCCTTTAGTATTGGGGCTTTTTTTACTCCTATATATATATGTTGCCCTTTATCACAGGCATTACCCGGGCCGGCGGCCAAGTGCACGCCTGGGAGGATGTGTATGTGTCTGATCTCCAAGTGGTTCCTGAGATACCCACTGATGGCATAGGGCAGCCTGTGCCCCCGGGCATCTCCTGCTGGGCAGCGTTTCTTGAAACCATGATCCCTTTGCTGAGATACTCCTGTGGTCCTCTATGCACTTAGCTTCTGGTATGGCTCACTTCCAAGAACTTGATTTTTGATTCTGCTGACAGCCAAATAAATGGTAAGGAAGAACAGTTCATTACTAACTCCAGGAATGTGGCTTTTTTTTTTTTTTAATCCATAATGATTCTTCCTACTGATTTATTCTGGCACTTTTTTTATAAGCTTCCTATAGGGCAAAAAAACCTCATTTTCTTCTCAGCCTGCCCTGGAGGTCTGTAACAAACCAGCAGTGCTGCCTTTTATGACTTTAACTTAGATTCAGGTCTCAAATCTAATTTAGCTTACATTTAAATGTGTTCTGCTGTGTCAACCCCGATGGTACATGTAATATTGCTTCCCTCTGCCAGTGACTTTCATTCCCTGCACACTCCAGTTCCTCTAGCTTTATTTTATGTGCTCTGGACTCTGGCGTTTTCGGCTGAGCTGCTGTAGCGGGCTAACAGCTTCTCTTGTTTCAGTGCTACAATACCAAGTGCTGATTATGTGCCTGTGCTTCACCAGTCTGTTGCACTTGCTTCCAGAATTACTGGAAGAGTTTTCTGTTTTTTACTTACATTTCCATAGTTCAGTGATTGACATATTCTATGCCATATCAAGGCACTGAACAAATAGCCAGGGAGGTTTCCTGGGATTCTTTACATTTCTCTTCCTTTTCAGAAATTTAGTTGGCAGGTATTTCACATAATAGTTTCCAACGTGCATACCACATCCCAGCAGTCATGTTTCCTCTCCTGCATACTTGCTGTGCTCATTCTGTACTACTTTTTTTGTCCACTTAGTAATAATCTTACATGTATATATTTGTGTGTTTACATATATCAAGCTTTTTTATTTGAAAATCTCCAGTGGTATTCAGTCGGCATCCCCAGTGTTCTGTCTGGCATTGGATGGGTAACCTTGAGATTGTTGACGCTTTGGTAATTTCCCGCTCATGCTAAACTTCACCTTTCCAAAGCCTACCTCTGCCTTTGGCTCCCTTCCAGCCTCGAGATGCTTTCCACTCCATTGTCTTGTGTGAGTCAGGCTGCAAAATGAAACATGCCCTCAGTTCTAAGATTCACTTTCCAGCCTTTGGGACTTGCTGATAATTGTGGGATAGAGCAGAGGCTTTATTTGCTAGCAGTTTGGATTTGGGATGCATAATTTTTTTTTTCTTGTGATTTTTTGGGAATATTTTTACTTTCCAGCAAGCACAATATCTGTTTCTGTGGGCCAGTAAAAAGAGAACAAAGAATTGGGGGGGGGAAGATAAAGGGGGGAAAAAAAAAGGAAATGGCATCTGGCAGTTGAGGAAGGGGGAGGAAGAATAAGGAGGAAAATTATTTGTTTGAAAATTCAAAGGGAGAGCACAGCCACTGGTGGGTTATGAATAAATCTTTATATTCAGTGTACATTAGCAATCAATTGACCTTTCACAGAATTTGCAGCATTGTAATCACTGCTCATCCCATTCAGCACCCTGCTCTGCTCGTGAATGTGTCCGTCCTCCCCCCTCGTCTTGTATTACCCTGCAAGATCAGATACCACAGGCTGGTTTTATAGGGAAAGCCCTGTCTTCCTTAAACCTCAGATCACTTAAGTCATATTTTTTGACATGTCAAAAAATTGGATAACCCAGATTTTAGGTATTTACCTGCAACAATCTTCCCCTGGATTGAGAGCAAACTCAGAATTGTAATTAGCATCGTGGAATGTATTTGAGCCGTTGTGACAGAAGGGCTGCAGGGGTTAGAAAGCACTCCTGCCCGGTCAATATTCGCTCTACGTGAGCGTACTGATGCAGCAGCTATCAACACTGGAGAAATGTGTGGATGTGCCCAGAAAGATCAATGACTGTCAGAGGTTCACAGACACCAAATGGCTGGTGCTGGATTCCGAAGAAGCGCCGGCTGTCTGGGCTGTAGGACGAGTGCTGAAGGGAAGAACGGTGTCTGGAAGGAATCAAGGGGTTGAAGAGCAAAGATGAAGTAAAAGCCGCTGGTACGAACCAGAGAAAGGGAGGAGGGCTATTGCTAAATTTTGTTAGTAATTTCATTCATGTGATTGTATTTGAAAGGTCTGTCCTGTGAAACAAAAGAGCGGAAGAGTGATTAACCTGTCCAGACGAGCCGTCCGTCCGTTAGCCTGTTTTAGTTTGAGATGTAATTCTTGCTGGATGTTTTCCAGCTATCACTAATTTAAGTGTTCACAGAAGAGCTGTCTGTTCACTAAGCACTTGGAAATTAACTGATGAACTGTGTGCTTGCCAGGAAGAGCAGATCTCTGTGCAGCACACCTTTATAGAAGCCTGGAAGCCGAGATTTGTGTTCTTTCTTCCGCCTACAAAGCCTCCTTGCCATCTGCAGACTGCAGCGTGCTGCAAAGACACCCGGGCTGGTTGTAACCCAGCTGTGTACGAACTGTGGAAGCTCAGCACAGTCTGTAACACCGGCCCGTTGTGGGGAGAGAGCTGCTGTCCTTAGGCTGCTCCCAGTATTGATTTTTAAAGCCAAAGTGGAGTTTAGTTATAGGCTGCAGGCTCCGACTCTGCAGTCGTGCATGCTTTCCCGGGGGGGAAAGCAGGGGGTCCTGATGTTAAAACAAAAAACACCAAACAAAACCAACCCCAAACAACTGACGGAGTGTCGTACCTTTAAAACGTTTTCTCTAAGTGCCTGCATGCATGTGGACTCTTGCAGTTGAGGATGGATGTCGAACATATTCCACGGCAGTGAACTGTGTTACTGAGGCCAACATGAATGGATGAAGGTTTTTATAAAAGGAAATACCTTTCTTGTGCCTTAGTGTTGTACTTGTTAAATTCTTAATTGTTTTTGAGCCCTTCAGTTGACTGAGAAGTGAGCTGTTTAATATTGTCGGGGAAACCTTATTACAAATGTTGTGTTGTTACAATTCCACTTTCAATGTGGTAAATGTCACCGTGGCCTTTGGGTTGATATGAATTTAATATTAGAAATCACTTTAATGGCTGTATTACAGAACTCTTATTCAGCAAATGCTTTAACTTAGGAGTGGTGCTTAACAGTTGAAAAGCATTAGTTCTGATAACCCTGATTTGCTAGGAAAAATGTCATCTCGTTATGGATTTCAGTGGCAGAAAAATATACAATAGCCACAACTTGAACCCAGGCACACAAAAAACAGCACAGTCAAAAGGAATGCAGCGGTGACTGTGTCCCCAAATGGCTGTCACCTTTTCTAAGTATTCTCTGAATGCAGGTGCTTTTTACAATTTCTGTTGAAGACCTAAAGTTTAAATAAACAGAGAAGAGCAGCATGTGCAAGAATGATCTACCAGGACAAACGTGACCATTTAAGGGTTTTCTGGTAGGGTTTGTTGGGGTTTTGTTGTGGGTTGTTTGGGTTTTTGTTGGTTTGGGGTTTTTTAAATACTTATACTGTAGTTTCATTCTTCTCCAAGAGTAATTTTTGGCTAAGTGGCTGGGGATGGTTCTATAAAAACTGAAAAAAGCAGTACCTTAACTCTTCCAAGTGTGTGCATCATTAATTTTGTTACCATTGTGCTTCCTGTAGCCTTTTATTTGCATTTTTTTTCAGTCCCATTACATTAAACTCTAGATACCGAATATTCAGAAAAGTGGGCAGGGGGAGGCCAAGGTGGGTTAAATGTAGGAACAGTTGCTTATTTGTCTCAGACTTCAAAAATGTATTTTCTATGAAGCCTTTCTCTAATTTGTGCTGATTTAAAGCACGTACGCATGTGAGTACATTTGAGAGCATTTATGTAAGCAGCCCTGCTGATCAGGGGGTCTAGTCCCAGTGAAAACCTTGAAATTGGACTTTTACGGGAGAGCCTGATAACATAAAGTAAGAACAGCTCAGCAAAAACTCCCCATGGGGGGAAGCTGCAGGCCCAGGACAGTTGAGAAGGGTCATTTTCAGGCACGTTCAATTAATCTTTGATCCACAAGAAATCAAAGTGTTTTCCCAGTCATGGGGTTTGGAAGCTGACCTCCTGTGATAAGTAATGTAGCTGGATGAGTAGTTCAGTTGCTTCTAAAGCTCTGCTGGTACCTAACGCTTCTCATACACGTTAGCTGTTTTGTATCTTCTCCAAAGCCCTGAACAACTTCCTAAAAAAGCCCCACGTCCATGGACGGTGCAGAAACTTGACCCTACCTGGCACTGAGCACGCAAACTCTTGGCAACTTCGCACTAAACATTCCAGGGCAAAGTTCTACTGGTTTTGCTGGCAGCATGATAGCAGAGGAAAAATAAGTTACTAAAAGGAAAAACTGCCCTTGATTTAAAAAATAAAAATGTATTAAAAGCCCCACCTTAGTTGTAACCCAATACAGTGCAACAAGGTGATGGTATGTTGGGGTACTGGAGTCACGGACTAGATCTCTGGGTGCTGGGATTTGGGTGAAAAGGATTTTTGCTTCCTCCTTTTTAGCAGGGTGGATTGGGCTGATCCCTTAAGTACTCCTGTGTTAGTTAAGTATGATCTCAAAATATTTTGAGCTCTGTAGCCGAGAAGGACCATCAATGGTTCAAAATGCAGGACTAGGAATAAGGGAACGGGGCTTTGAAATGATAATAATAATAATAAAAAAAAGTTATTCTCTGGTCTCAAGTCTCATGTGCTTTCATTTTTCTGTTGGGGGTTGGTTTGTTTTTTTGGTTTTTTTTTTTTTAATGGATGCATTTACTTATATTTGAAAACATCCATATTAAAGTCTGACAATTCAGTATCCAAACAGGCTTCCTAATTGCTATAGTTATAGGCTTAAAAAAAAAAAAATCTCAATTTATTGGTGTTGCAGCTTGTGAATAAGTGAGCATCTGCAGTCTGCTGAGGAGAGGGAACACAGAAATTTCTGAGCTACAAGAGTGCAAACTAGAAAAGAAACATTTCAGCTGTGACAGCATACCTGTTGGCAAGACTTCACTTTGTAAATGTGCTGCAAAGCGAAAGGGAGATTGTTGCTGAATGTCTTGTAAGAGCAGCGAGCCTTCTGTTTCTTTGCTACTTCAAGAACAAATGCAGTTGAATGTCATTAACTTCATTAGACCAGGCCTGATTTTAATGTGATAATAAAACTGCTTGTTGTGTCAAATTATTTTGGATGAAGTTTTCTTACCTGTATTATAGTTGGCTGTAATTTTTATTCCTGAACTTTCAATTTAAAAAAAAATAAGTCAGTGTCTCTACTGGAAATACTGACCTGAAGTTACCTTTCTTTTTTCTTTTTTTTTTTTACAGTACTTTTCTGTATCTGAAGTTCCTGGTGGTGTGGGCCCTCGTACTGTTGGCAGATTTTGTCCTGGAGTTCAGATTTGAGTATCTGTGGCCATTCTGGCTCTTCATCAGGAGTGTTTACGATTCCTTTAGATACCAGGGTTTGGTAAGTATAACACAAAATTACTGTCCCGTTGCAGGGAAATCCTGCAGTGTTTCAGGACATGTTCCATGTTATACAACTCACTTAATAGCGCTGATCATTTTCACAAGAGGAGGAATTTTCAGGTGACTAAGCTCAAGCCTCTTCTCTCTGACTGCCTGTTTTATCTGTGGCAACTGGAAGCGAAGTATGTAGCTGTCAAATTTTCGCCATAGGAAAATATTGTTTGAATTCCTAAGATAAGTGAATTATATAAGCGGGTTTTCTTTAAAATAAAAGAGAAGCTCTTGCCTGCTTACGTATTTACTATTCTTTCAGAGAGTAAAGACACTGCTGATTGTTTGGGGCTTTTTTTTCCAGAAGGAGAATATAGTAATGATAATACTGTAACAATAGTGTAAATGCAAGTGTTCAAACAAAACAATAAGGAATAATTGTAGCTGCATGGGGACTTGCTGGGAGAGTGGATGGGCAGAAATTCTCAAGTTGCACCCGTTCTGTTAATTAGCCAGGTTTGTACTTTGTTGCTTAGGCTGCTCCATTTCTTTGCCCTGATTATAAACAACACTAGTGTTTCTATGTTGAAGTTATTGTGGTGTCACCATTAATAAATAAACTGGTAATATTTGCTGGAATAAACCAAAACACTCTTCTTTCCCCCCACCCTTCTTTTCTTTTAGGCCTTTTCAGTATTTTTTGTTTGTGTAGCATTCACATCAAATATAATCTGTCTGCTCTTCATACCAATACAATGGCTGTTTTTTGCTGCCAGCACCTATGTTTGGGTGCAGTATGTCTGGCACACAGGTAGGTCACTATTCTTTAATTACAACTTCTTGATCTGAATATGCATCTTACAGCTCTTAGTAATGTGCAGAAACCTTCTTCTATTTGTTACCATACTTGTTTTAATGCACTTTTCTTGTAGTTAAAAAGGGGAGATGGTTTCGTCTGTATGAGCACTAATACTGGACATGGGTTACATATATGTCTTTCCCTCAATCAGACAATTTTAGGAATAAAACTTGAAAATTTTTTTTTTTAGAGGTAACTTTTCCCTACCCAAGTCCTTGGAATTTGGGGCTTTTGTAATATTTCATGTTAGACTTGCCATCAGATCACAAGAATTTGCAGGGTAGGACGGATCATTTCTCAGCTAACTGGTGAAAGCAGTCATCTTTCTGACAAGTTAGTCATTTATAATAATGGCAATGTGGGAGCTAATGGAAGATACCGTGAACCAGTTGCTGCCCAATTTAAAATATGTCAAAAAAACCACAAAAACCCAGGAGTTGTTTTTAAGATTGTATGAAGATGTTAAAGTGTTTTCTGAAGTTGTTCTCAGAGTTGATGTTTAGAAACCCTAAAGCAAAAGCCTGATGGGCCAGTTTTAACTGTAGCTATTGAACTTGTTTAATATTTTAATTCACTGCAGCCTTAGGGATTCTTCTTTTTAAGTGCTTATCTAAGTTGATGGGAATTTGTTCTTATTTTTTAGGAAGTTATGATCTCTTTAGGTGGCATGTCTGCCTAGCTGAAACGTTGAGCCCCTTTAAGCTGACAGTTTCTGCTGTAGGTTTCTCATTTATGCAGAGTGCAGCTGTTCACGAGAGACCAAAGTAGAGACCACAGTAAAAACATCAGGGCCTCAGAGTAATGCTCTTTTTAGTTTCAAATCTGAGACCTGTTTCCGAATCAGCACACAATATGTTGATGTCAGTATGTAATGAAGAACTTTGTTTATTTTTATGAAGCTTGTGGCATGGAACTGGGATTGATTTGTGGAAACTCACAGTGGCTATATTGCATGCAAGAGTCGTATTTTCTGTTGGCCAAGAGGTTTAAGACCTTGGTTTTGCTTGGCTACTATTTTACATTCTCACCAGTAGTGCTGGAGAGAGAAATCAATACAGCATCCTGACCGTTCCCCGCTGTAGTCGCAGGCTGTTGTCTGCGTTACTGTATATGGAGTAACCAGTGCTGTGCTTACTCACTCCTGTTTTCTCAGCTGGTTTGCTCACTGCTGCTACTAAGATATACCGAACTTGGAGTGCGAAAGTAGTCCAAGCTTACCGCTTCTGACTCAAAGATCATAAGCTGTAACATTACCTCATCTTCTGCAGTTTCTTCCATTTGTGTTCCTTTTCTGTACAGGGTTTTGTGCCAAGCCATTTCACTAGCTGCACATCTGTTATTTTTCACTGATGCCTTGTAAAAGTAATAAAGCAAGATAAGGAGACAAAAGTTTAGAGTTGGTTTAAAATAAAGACATCCTAGATCCTTCCTTCTGAAAAAGCCCTCTTACAGTTCCCCGTATGTCTGTCTGCAAATTTCCCTTGACTTGTGGAATGTTTGAAAAATAAAGTGCTGCTTGTGGTGTATTTACTAAAGTGTTTCTCTCTTTTTCCCTTCCCTTGATAGAGAGGGGTGTGTGCTTACCAACAGTATCGCTGTGGATACTTTTTGTTTATATTGAAGCAGCCATTAGATTTAAAGATTTAAAAAACTTCCATGTAGACCTTTGTCGTCCATTTGCAGCACACTGGTAAGTGTGGGTTTTTTCCTTTTGTTGTTAACCTTTATGTTACCAGGGAGCTTAGTGTTCGGAGCTTTTTATTTTGGTTCAGGGTTTGGCTGGTGGGTTTTCTCCTCACACATCTGTCATGAAATATTCCAGGAGAAATGTATGCTAAACGTTAACCAAGTGCAACCTTTCTGAAGATTTCAGTACTTGTGAGCTGTAGGGAATTCATAGCATGGATGTCCCTAACATTTCGTGAAAGTTCTTTTCATCGGTTTAGAAATTTTGTATTTACATAATGAATAGATGGTAAAAGTAGCAAAACAAATTATTTAACTGAGAATTTATGTATACCGTTATGAAAAATTTCTTTTTTTTCTGTAACAAAGGACTCCTCTTTTCCCCCCTCCAATGAGAAGGGTTCATGTGAGCATTTGATTTCATAATTTACCAGAGGAAGTAAATAAGCTTCAGGTTGAAAATCATGGCAGAAAATAAAAACCAAGCACTACTTATTACACTACTTATTTGGAAGTGATAAGAGTGACTTCAGGCAAAAGATTTAACTGCAGAGTATCCATATCTGGAAGAAATGCACTTTTATTCTGCAAGTTTTTAGTGGAGTATGCATTGGTGAGGCTCCATTTCAAATGTGTTGTGTTTTTCCTGGAGTCATTTGGTCCAGTTCCCTGTGATACCAACTGTAATGAATTAGACATCTGTCATTTTAATTTATGTTGTCTACATTGTGCAATAAATCCCTTAAACACTAATTGAATCCTATAATAGGTTACAAAAGCACTTCAGAAGCTGTGAAGAAAGGTCTTTCTGCTGCTGAATTGGATGCAAACATTTCAGCTTGTCATCAGAGTTTTCGAACTGTAGCTACAGCTGGCTTTACACAGGATTACAAAAGCAGCATTGGCAGAGATAATGTCAGATGCATATGCAAATGATTCCTGCATTCTGGCAGCAGACTTAGAAATGCAATTTGCACAGTGCTATTACTGAGCAAAGAATGTGAAGATTTTAATGGTTAATAGTTATCTACATCTGAGTTTTCCCCTGATCTACATCACCGTCAGTGTTTAAAATGCAACTGCACTGTGCTTTGTGAAATACTTGTCAAAGGTATCTTTATACAGGGATGTTTGGTCATTGAGTGTCCTTGTTAATAAATACACTAGCAGGATTTGTTAGCATTCTGCATTGGTGCAGTTGTCACAAGCTAATAAGAATATTTAAATTCTGTGTGATGAAGTTGGTATACAAAAAATAATTCCCAAGTTCTGTTACGCTTCTGTCATCCTCATCAACGCATGGAACAGCAGAGTCTGGCTGGAAGTGAAGTTCTTCATACCTTCTCTGTTAGTGAGATGAGTGGAAGAACTGAGATTAGGTGGTTTTCACTTCCAGCTTCAAGGACAGCCTCCTAAACAAGGAATTTCCAAAAGCTGTTGCCGCAAAAGCCTCTTCACCAGAGGCAGGTGGTTATTGGGGCTTTACCCCCAGGGTCACTTGTGGCTGTACCAGCCGTGGGTGATGGCGCTGGCTCACAGCCTTGCTCTCCCCCAGGAGTGCAGTAGCCCCAAATCCCTGTTCCAGCAGCTTCTCCAGCTCTGGTTTCTCAGCCTGTGCTGCAGGGAGAAGGTATCGCAGGGCCTTTCAGAGGTGGTATTTTGGAGAACCATTGTTTCCTCTCAGCTTTAAAGAGTGGTGGAAAAGGGATCTGCTCTAAATTTCCAAGTACAAGAGGATGAGGCTAAGGATCAGTTTCTCCTTTCACTGTTCTGGATGAATGCTAACGCATCTCCCAGTGTAATGTCTTACACAGGAACAAAACTTGGGATCTTCTGCTGTGTTTGGCCGTTATCTTCTTAAAAGATGCGGAATTCCTAGTCTGGTGCTTGCTAAAAGCTGTCTTTGCTATGTGTAGTGCAGTTGCATTGTCCTAATCCTTTAATCTATGCCACAGTTAATTGCTGTCTGTAATGAACTGTAATTTTATCTTGATAAAGAGGTGCCTACGCTTTTGAACTGTAGCTCTATTATAGGACAGCAAAAAATGTTTTATATATAATTTTCTATGAAAAGTTGTAATTCAGATGTATGCACAGCTATGGAATTAGTTATGACTTATTAATTTGCTATTAAGGTTCATTTTTTTTTAATAACAATGTTGCTTTTTTTTCTTAGTATTGGCTACCCTGTTGTGACTTTGGGGTTTGGCTTTAAAAGTTACGTCAGCTACAAAATGCGTTTAAGAAAACAAAAAGAAGTGCAGAAAGAGAATGAGTTCTACATGCAGCTTCTCCAGCAAGCTCTGCCCCCAGAACAGCAGATGCTACAAAGGCAAGAGAGGGAGGCAGAGGAAGGCAAGTTTTACTTATTACTTAATGTTTGCTGTTATCTGCTATTTAACAACAACAACAAAAAAAAAGCCTGCAAAGGAGGAGCTTCTTTAGTTTGTGTTGTTTTGGTGAAAAACCAGTGAACTTAGAAACACAGGAGCCAGAAATAAAATCATTTTGGCAGCGGTTAGTATGACAGTAGGAATGAATTATGTCCTCTCTGTTTAGTTCTTTATTAGCAACTGCATCAATCTAGTCAGTCGGTGCTCTGTGAAGCACAAGTATTTATTATTAAATCCCTTGGTTACTCTTTCCTGCCTGGAATGAGAAAAAAGTCTTAAAATATCATGTGACTTCAGATTTTCTTTTCTAAGTAGACTCTAATAATGATTGTTTTCTGCAGAAATGATTGATGTGTACTTAATGATTTTTCTTTATATGTTACAGTATTGATTGATTTAATGAACTAAGTTTGTGGTGTGGTTTTTTTTTTTTTTTTTGGTATTGCAGCAGCCAAAGGATTATCTGATATGGATTCCTCGATACTTTTGCAGCACAATGGAGGCATTCCAGCCAATAAAAAAATATCTGCAACGTTGCCAGAGCTAGAATATAGAGAAAAAGGGAAAGAAAAGGACAAGGATGCTAAGAAACACAACCTTGGAATCAACAACAATATTTTGCAACCTGTAGACTCTAAAATACAAGAAATTGAATATATGGAAAACCATATCAATAGTAAAAGATTAAATAATGATCTTGTAGGAAGTACAGAAAACCTCTTAAAAGAGGACTCATGCACTGCCTCGTCCAAAAATTACAAAAATGCCAGCGGAGTTGTGAACTCCTCGCCTCGCAGTCACAGTGCAACTAATGGGAGCATCCCTTCCTCATCTACTAAAAATGAGAAAAAACAGAAGTGTGCTAGCAAGAGCCCAAGCACACATAAGGACTTAATGGAAAATTGTATTCCTAATAACCAGCTAAGCAAACCAGATGCACTGGTAAGGTAAGTTTGATCTGAGCATTGCGTAACAGCCTGTCGTATCCTCTGTTCATTCTAGTACATCAGTTCTTTTTCATAGGAAAATGGAACTTACGGTCCCATAAAGATGATAGAGTTGTCTAGTAAGGGAATAAGATAACTAGGAACTGGGCCTTTTGGGTTCTGTTCCTGATTTTTGCCCATGGTTTGCTATCCAGCCTTGTGCAAATTGTTTCCTTTCCGCCTCAGTCTGTGATACCTGCCTACCTCCCAGGGGTGTTGTGAGGCACAATAAACAGCTTGGACAGTCGTTGGGTAGAAGGCATGAGAGCAATGTGGAGAATCGCTATTACAGAGCTCGGTGGATGTGTTCTTGAGAAATCTTCCATGGGGTGACCTTAACGTCTCTAGGGACATACAGTGCTGTCGTTACCAAAACAAGTACTTGTAAGAAAGAGGTAGTATCTGAATGGGGAGAGAGATACGTCCAGAACAAAACTGTTGCACAATTATGCACTTTCCTACCATTCCTGGCTTATGTCTCCTCTTTTCCTTTTCTCACGTCCTGAACGCTCTTTGGCCAACAGATCCTCGTTGGCTAACTTAATTGGCAGATGGGGTTCGCTTTCCCCACAGGTACCTTTTGGTAATTGGACTTTTGACTCTGGTCTGTCTCTGAGGATTTGGGCTGTGTGAATACAATTACTTCAATGAAAATACTGTTTTCTCCTCTGATAATCACTCTGCCACCGATTGGCATACCTCTGACAATTAAATATCCAGACTAATTGATACCTAATGTCTGTAGAGAACTTGTATGAAGCAAAGAAGAAACTAGCTAATCAATCTAATCTGTGAATCAAACTCCACCAAGATTAATGGGATGCAGATGGCTCTGTCTTCAGCAAAGCTGCGTCTAAATAAACGTGTACGGCTGCTGCATTTGTACGTTGCCCCTTTCAGATGGGCTTCTGTATACTCTATGTAGCTTATTTACTCACTGAAGAAGAGTACAGCTTTTCTGCAGTTCAAAATGTGGTTCATGGCCAGAGTGATTGTTCAAAGGGGGTTTTCTGGTGCAGCAGTGAGTACACAATAAACTAGACTGTGCCCTTACAGGGTTGCGGCTCCTCTGATTCACTGGGAAGGGATGGCGTACACAATTAGTGTACTCGGAAAGTGCCTTTGTGCATCAGAGCCATATTCTGCCCTGAAAGTGAATCAAGCTACTTCAGTCTTTTGTTTGTCAAGTGTTTCTCTGTGATGCGTGGGTGTGACGTGGCTGTTTTGCCACAAATGTGTGTAGCTGCTTATTATGCACCAATTTCCCCGGGCAGGCAAGCCGGGAGCACTTAAAACACCAACATACTGTGTGTCGCTGCTCACAGTTTCTTATAAGCTTAGATGACTGAAATCATTCATGAAGTCTTGTTTCAGTGCAGATTGAGTATGTAACTCCTACGCCAATAGAAGCATAAACTTACCTGACAAAGTGGATGGGATAGAATGCACTTAAATTCAAAAATTCCTGTTTATTTTTTTAACTTGTCAGTTACCCTGTCCCTGGAGTGTAAGGCATTTGTTCATCATCTTTTCCACTTCCAGTAGCATTACTCATTCCCGTTATTAAACTTGTAGCCTGCATCAGTGCTGTACCCTGAAAAGGGCTGTGTGAAGCCCTGCGTTTGTGGCTGACTTTCAGATCAGATCTGCTCAGCTTCCAAATAAAGATGCTTTTCTGTAACTTCTTGTCCAGCAGCCTCGCAGCAGGATGTCAAAGCCAAGCTGCTTTCCTTTTGTGTTCACAAATGATTTCCCCGAGCTGACTAACCAGTATTAAATGTAAAGTATGCCTTCTGACTGCTAGGGACTGGGGATTAACAGGGGTTAGTCGAAACAGGAAAGATTGAGGGTTTTGGAGAACAAGACAGTCTTGCATGCTTGCATGCTTTTTCTCTTAAATGCTTGATGTGACATCTAGATCTGAAAAGGTACTGCTAATTAATATTATAAATTAT
>NW_010135484.1:0-393 GCF_000699245.1 Pterocles gutturalis
CCGCCCCCCCGTGGCAGGAGGACCCCCGGCCATGCCCCTGTTCCCCCATGAATCCCCACGTGCTCCTATTGCCCCACATCACTTTTATTTTTTATTTCTGCTGTTGAGCACTTTACTCCTGTTGCATTTTGAGCGAGTCATGCAATTAATCCCAGTTAATTGCCTTCTCTAGATTGCCTTATGCCCTGTGTTTAAATTCCTTTGTGTCCTTTGAGCTGAAAAATAATGCGCTTAAAGCAGGGCCTTGTTTTGCCAGCGGGATTTTCATTTTTCTGCCAGTTCCTGCAAGCGTGCCTGTAGGCGAGGGCCCTGGCTGGGGTCTCCTGCTGCAGCCCCACGGCCAGTCACTGGAAATGGGAGAGGCTGGGGGGCCAGTCCCCCCTCTGCTGGTGG
>NW_010135484.1:472-856 GCF_000699245.1 Pterocles gutturalis
GTCTGTCTCTGCCCACGGTGGCCCCGCTCCGTCGGGCGGGATGTTTGCAGGATGGGGGTCTGGGCTTTGTGGAATGGGTTGGGGGCAGAGGGGGCTTTGCTGCGGCGGTTTGCTCTGCCCGGAGGAAAGGGTGCCGGGCTGCTGTGACCACACTGGTGTCCCGTCCCCGTGTCCCAGCTGGGTGCTGCTGCACCTCTTGGCTCCGGGGGTCGTGGGGGGCAGGGTGCTGGGGGGCAGCTCCTCTGCTACAGTCCCCAGAGCTCCGTGGTAGCATTTGAAGGTGTTCCCGGCCCCGCTGCCCCTCGGAGCATCGCTGCTCCCTGGATGTGGTCCCCACTCCTGCTGGTGACACTGCTCGGTGGTGGCCTCGCTCAGGTGCCACCG
>NW_010135484.1:887-1154 GCF_000699245.1 Pterocles gutturalis
AACGTGGGTCCCTGCAGCAAGGCTCCCTCTGCCCCCAGACCCCTCCTGGCACCAGGAAGCTCCCAGCTCACACCCACGCCCATGTGCCTTCCGCCGGTGGTGGGAGCTGGATGCTGCTGGGATGCGTCCTGCCATGCAGGAGGTTCCCTGAGGAATATTTTTCCCCTCCCCAAAGACTGCAGCAGCGGGGCCAGGCGGCGTAAGCACTGCGAAGGATCATCTGATGGCGGGCGACACGCGGGGGCTTTTTGTGCCGGGGAGCGGCTG
>NW_010135484.1:1252-1515 GCF_000699245.1 Pterocles gutturalis
CTAACAACCTGCGCTCCGCAGTTTCGGTTTGATTTGATTCAATCCTGTCTTTCTGCAAAAATATATGGCTGAGTGGGCCGGATAATGTATGGCTTAATTTAGAGTTGTATGGGTTTGAATTACCATTTTCATAATGTGCTGCGCGTTAATGTGTTGCATCATTTATACAGAAAAATGTGCTCGGTTCCAAACCTCTCCAGGAGGCAAAAGTCACCTAAAGGGAACGCGGAGCGACCAAAAAAGGCCTTTTCAAACCCAGCTGG
>NW_010135485.1:0-60268 GCF_000699245.1 Pterocles gutturalis
TGATTCTATGATTCTATTCTATGATTCCCACCACTGAAGCTCTGCAGGAAAGACCTAATATAGCATTTTGTTGTATATGATAAAGATGGAAGATTTTCAGATGTCAAGTTAGTATTTTGTTACTGGCTTGCTAGTAGTACAAGAAGTCCCGGTGACAAATGCACAATTTTATGAACACCCTTTTATTTTCCCTTAAGGCTGGTCAGACTGGTGACAACAACTGAGAGAAAGAGTTGGGATGAGCTATTGAGAGGAAAATGTAATAAGACGTTTCCACAGTCTATGAGACCTTGAGTCGTTGAATAAACATCCCAGCCCAGGCCAGGTGAGGAAAAAAATAATAAAATATAATTAATTATCATCTGCTTGTCATCAGAAAGTCACACACTGATCTTCCATTGCTTCCTCACAGCTTGGTCTGTTGTCACAGAATTGCACACTCAGACAGTGAAAGCATGTTACAACATTGCGCAGAAGAAATGGTCAACAATGAATATAATGGAAAACTGCAACTCCAGTATATGTTTTCAGCCAGCTGATGCATATGGCAAGTGAGAAGAAAGACAAGAAACTGGCACGTGTATTTTAGGTATAAGGAATCAACAGAGCAGTAAAGTGAAAGAAACATGTGTGTTAAATTAAAAAAGGCCATTGAAACCTATCAAGTCAAATTAATGAAAACTGTTCAGTTACCTGATCTCCTGCTATGTCAAGATGAACTACTTAGTGCATGAGGGAGAGGCTGTGGATACTGTTTATATGGACTTTAGTAAAGCCTTTGACATTGTTTCCCACATCATTCTCCTGGAGAAACTGGCTTCTCATGGCTTGGATGGATGCACTCTTCACATGGTAAAAGACTGTCTGGATGGCCGGGCCCAAAGAATTGTGGTGAATGGAGTTAAATCCAGTTGGCAGCTGGTCACAAGTGGTGTTCCCCAGGGCTCAGTGCTGGGGTCAGTTCTTTTTAATATCTTTATCAATGACCTGGACGAGGGGATCAAGTGTACCCTCAGAAAGTTTGCTGATGACACCAAGTTGGGCAGCAGTGTTGATCTGCTTGAAGGCAGGAAGGCTCTACAGAGGGATCTGGCCAAGTTTGATCAATGGGCCAAGGCCAATTGCATGAAATTCAGCAAGGTTGAGTGCCGGGTCCTGCACTTGGGTCACAACAACCCCCTGCAGCACTACAGGCTTGGGGGAGACTGGCTGGAAAGCTGCCCAGTGGAAAAGGACCTGGGGGTGTTGGTCGACAGACGGCTGAATATGAGCAGCAGTGTGCCCAGGTAGCCAAGAAGGCCAATGGCATCCTGGCTTGTATCAGAAATAGTGTGACCAGCAGGACTAGGGAAGTGATTGTGCCCCTGTACTCGGCACTGGTGAGGCCACACCTTGAATACTGTGTTCAGTTTTGGGTCCCTCACTACAAGAAGGACATTGAGATGCTGGAGCAGGTCCAGAGAAGGGCAACGAATCTGGTGAAGGGTCTAGAGCAGTCCTGTGAGGAGCGGCTGAGGGAACTGGGGTTGTTTAGTCTAGAAGAGGCTGAGGGGAGACTTTATCACTCTACAACTGTCTGAAAAGAGGTTGTTGTGAGGTGGGTGTCAGTCTCTTTTCCCAAGTAACAAGTGATAGGACAAGAGGAAATGGCCTCAAGTTGCGCCAGGGGAGGTTTAGATTAGATACTAGGAAAAATTTCTTCAGTGAAAGGGTTGTCAAGCATTGGAACAGGCTGCCCAGGGAACTGTCTGAGTCACCATCCCTGGAGGTATTTAAAAGGTGCATAAATGCAGTGCTTAGGGACAGGGTTTGGTGGTGGACTTAGCAGTATTAGGTTTACAGTTGGACTCAATAATCTTAAAAGTCTCTTCCAACATAAACGATTAATGATTCTATGATTCCATTCATTTTTCCAAGCAGTCTCACATTATACAGAGAGGTCCCTTACTCACTGCTGTCATGTCGTCGCTCCTCTCATTCCCAGCACTTCTAAGTCACTTGCTCGTATTCTGATTAATTGATTATTACAGTAGCCTTGTATTCAACACTGATAGCAATCCTATCCATGACACATCAATGTCGAGTTCACTGGATATGTATTCTGAATTCCTTTAAATATCCTTGTATTGAGAGTTTTGATAGAAGCTGTTCTTGCACTTAATTTTAAATTGTTCTTGCTACTTCTTTTTATTAACAGAATTGATGCATAATCACTTTGTAACAACTTAGTCATACTTCGGTGTCTATCAAATAGAAATACAGGAATACTAATTAATAATGATTATCAAATGTAATATCTCAAATGTTTTATGTTGGTAGCTATTGTTGCTTAAAAGGAGCTGAATTTCAAAGCTATGAAGGGTATTTTCTGACTATAAAAAATGACAAATTGAAGAAAGAGATCATAATTTTTGTTAATGTAGGTAGATTACTTTTACATTGGTGTATATTTTTAATTTTTAAGTAATATTAGGAAAAAATAGTGAACTGTGAATATTTCCCCTCCTTACCAGGCCTTCTCAAACTTCTACATCAATCAAAGATGTAAAGAGTAAAATAGTAATAGTAATAGCAATAATAATAATAACAGCAACAACAACTGATAACCCCCCTGCCAAGCATTCCCTTGTCAGAGAATACATTGTTTCCACAGTTGAGTCTTAGATTTCCCAAACTTGTATTTCATACAGCTTTATAAATGTATATGTATTCTTTTTTCGGTGGAACACCAAATAGGAAAGTGTCTTTTGTTTTACAAATTGAGTTTTTTAGTCTTTTTTTGTTCTCCAAAAAAATAATACAATTGGGAAAAACCTTCACTCAAAAAACACCAAAAATCCGTTGTATTTTAATGACATGTCTTGACTATCATTATATTACAACAAGCCTTAAGCAATGGAAAAAGAACTAATGTCTTTTGTGAATTCACTTTTTTTTTTGTTGTTGTTTGCAAAATATTAATTAAAAACTCAAAAGATATATATTTTTTTTTTACTTTGGACTGATAACTGAAAAGTAAGATAAACAGTTTTTCTGAGTCTCCTAAACAAATTCTTGCCCTTCTCAAAGTAATGAAAGACTTCAAGTAATTAATAACTAAATAAAATGTGAAATCTCTTACAGCACAGAAAGATACAGGGAAAAAAACCCATTCAATTCTAACAATTTTTAAAGCTTTCTCTTTTCATTACATTGAAAATGTGGTGCTGTTTGACACAACTTGTTCTTACATATAACAGTAGTCAACTGCCTGATTTTTTCTTACATTCTGTTTTTCAGATGGTTGATTAGAGATATGAATATTTTGAGAAGCTTTATTATATTTTCTAAAAAATACTCTTTAGTTCTTACAGAAAACTCTTAAACTTCTCTTGAGTCAAAGAACAGGCTTTCCTCCTTCCACCATTTCTCTGCAACTAGGTACACCTATGAGTACAGGTTTCTATTAATAGCATGTGTTTTTCATAATTAAGAAATAAACTCCAAAAAATTTTATTACTAAACTAATGTGTAAAACACTTGTTTATATATTCGTTTTTTGGTGCCACATGATAGATTGCACAATACTATTCAAAATAGTAATTTAGCTACTAACTACTCCTAAAAAAGAAGCTAAACAAATATTTTCTGATCCCTTGACTTTAGAGACATAAAACTATAATATGTTATTTATTTGTTTATTTATTTATTTATTTATTGAGCTGCATGCAATTTTCTGTGAAAGGTTTACATGACCTCTTGATACTGTTTCTGTGATTAGACTAAGAAATGCATTCTTGAACAGGAATATCTTAATGTCTCAAAATAATTCTTGATTCAGTTGTGCATAAAAAAGTAAACACTCTTCAAAAGAATAGACTAGATCTGGATATCTCACACTCATTGCCATAATGAATAAGCTCCTGAGTACTTATATTGCAGCTATTCTTTCTCCAGCTCTGCAAGTACTTCATATTCCCTTATGGGCGTGGTAGGATTGGTTTTGTTAAGATTTAGAAAGTTTTGAATGCACCTCCTCAGAGAAAATTAGCAAGCTACTAAAAAGTATCAGAATAGTAAAAGGTGTCATGGAACTGATTTTTTTGGAGATCTTAGGGATGTTGATAGTGACCAAATAATGTATTTGGTCTAACTGTGTAATATCATGTACGTAAAAACACTGTGGATGCAAATTCATTATTTTAAAAGCCATTTCTATATCCAAAAGTTTGACCCTTTGAAGCAGAGTTTCCTGACTCAGGGGGCTAACTAACTAAAATAATAAAAAATTAAAAACGTTTAAAAATGCATTTTGAAAACATAATAACTTGTTACCCATGGTTGACTTTTTTAATTTTCTTTCTCATTTATGTTGAAGACACTGTGATCTGAATGTTGATTTACCTTTAGCATATTACTTTTCAGGAAATGGTATCTAATTGGTATTCAAATTGTTTTCTCTATATTGGTAGTAGAGAGTTGCTTCTAGAAGGGACAAATGTCTTAAGATTCATTAAAAAAATCCAACATGTTTTCTTATATGTCATTTTTTTTCTGAATGAATTTAATTGTAAAATGTAAAATCAATTCCACATTTAATCAACAGCAAGATTGTGTTTAGAAAATAAATTATATTGTGTTAAAGTAAAAACAATGCACTTCACAATAATTTACATATATTATTGATCATTTGAGTACACTTCACTTGGTATTCTGTGAGATGACTTTGAATAGAGCAGAACAGAACAGAACAGAATGTCTTTTGCATTGTCATAATTTCATTCTTTTCTTTTTAAATCTAATAGCACAGAGATCTTCAATATTGAAATCAGAGCCATTTTTTCTTCAGTCACTGTGAGATGGTAAAATATATAAAAGTTTAAACCACTGTGTATCACTATCTTCAACTGCAGTACATAAATTAAGGGATTTGGAAATGTGTGTTGCATGCATTTTTGGAGACAGGTAACGTTAGGACTGCAAACAAATGACTGCTCTGTTCACTAGGCTTTTCCCTGAAGTTAACAGAAGAGGGTATTGAAAAAGACTGCTGAGGACAGGAAAATCTGCTGATCATATTTATGTTGAATAACAAATGAATAACAAACTGAAAAAAAGTTGCAGATAGTGTCATGAAGGATGGCTGCATCTCAAAAGTCTAAAGGGGAATTAAGTGAGAAACAGCTAAACTTCATAGATAAATGAAGGGGAGTATGGGAGAACCTTTGTAGCGTATGATGTTGCAGGGACAGCAGTGCATAGGCAACTATTTCAGTAGCGCACAATGCTGAGATCGTCTACATGATGATATGAGAGTTGGTTGTATCACTGTTTAGAGGGACCTTGCCATCCTGGAGAAATAGGCAAGCAGGGATCTCAGAAAGTTCATCCAAGGGATGTGCCAAGTGCTGCAGCTGAGAAGGAATAACTCCATGTGCGCATACATGCTGAGGGCTTACCATCTGTAAAACAGCTTTGCAGAAGAGGACCTGGGCATCCTGCTGCACACCAAGCTGAACATGAACCAGTAGCTCATCCTTGAAAAAAAAAAGAACAAACCAAAAAAAAACCAGTCTCCTTGGAGGCATAAGGAAGAGAATTGCCATCAGGTTGAAGAAGGTGATCCTTCCCCTCTACTCAACCCTGGTGAGACACATCTGGAGTGCTGGGTCCAATGCTGGGCTCCCCAGTAAAAGACAGCCATGAACATACAGAATTGAGTCCAACAAAAGGCCTCAAAGATGACCAGGGGACTCAAGCATCTCTGATAAGAGGAGGGACTGAGAAGCTAGGACTGTTCAGCCTGGACAGGAGAAGGCTAAGAGGAGATCTTACCAATGTGTTTAAATGCTTAACATGCAGGTCTAAAGAAGATGAAGCTAGACTCTGCTCAGTGGTGCTCAGTAACAAAACAAGAGTCAGTGGACACAAACTGAAATGCAGGAAATTCCAATTAAACATAAGAAAACACTTCTATTGCTAGAGTGGTAAAAACAGGTTGCACAGAGACGTTGTGAAGTCTTTGTCCTTGGAGATTTTCACAAGATGATTGGATCAGCCCTGAGCAACCTGCTCTAGCTGACTAGGTGCACCTAGAGGAGCTTCAGGGGGCGCTTCCAAACTTAGCCATTCTGTGGTCCTGCGACTTTATGAAGTACCAAATGTAGCAAAAACTGGGACAAATATGGGGGAAAATCAACACAAGCTGGCTGTTTAACTGGAAGGACAGTAGCGTGGAGAAAAGGAGGTCAGCAAGCAGGACGGCTGTCAGAGAGGCAAGAACTGCAGGTTGAGTGGCTTCTGTTTCCAGGCTGCCTGAAATCACTGTCATAGCCCTAACTGGGTCACCATGGCTGGGACAGGCAATAAACCAAACCCATCACTGACGGTGCCTCAAAGGAGAGGAGCCAGCCTGAAAACACATGGAAGAGTTTTTTTGAAAAGGGGTTCTCATAAGAGATGAGAAGTGCTTATTTTCTAACACAGAGGAATTGAGACCATCTTTGTATTTCAGAGCCACAGAAGAATGCATTTCAAGAAAACTTTATTTTGAAATAGATTCATAGAATCCTTAAGGTTGGAAAAGACCTCAAGGATCATCAAGTCCAACCATCAACCCAACACCACCTAACCCACTAAACCATGTCCCTAAGCACCACATCTCCCCATTTGTTGAACACCTCCAGGGATGGTGACTCCACCACTTCCCTGGGCAGCCTGTTCCAATGCTTGATCACTCTTCCAGTGAAGAAATTTTTTCTAATATCCAGTCTAAACCTCCACTGGCGCAACTTAAGGCCACCTTTTCTCGTCCTGTCACTTGTTACTTGGGAAAAGAGACTGACACCCACCTGACTGCAACCTCTTTTCCGTCACTTATAGAGAGTGATAAGGTCTCCCCTCAGCCTCCTCTTCTCTGGAATAAACAACCCCAGCTCCCTCAGCCGCTCCTCATAAAACCTGTGCTCCTGTGCTTTTATTTTAGGATTTTGGTTTAGG
Organism: Pterocles gutturalis; assembly: GCF_000699245.1. NCBI lineage: Eukaryota > Metazoa > Chordata > Aves > Pterocliformes > Pteroclidae > Pterocles > Pterocles gutturalis. Next base: position 6,979 of record NW_010135485.1, read on the forward strand.
ATTATCTGTGAACACTTATCCCAACAAGAAAAGTAGATCAGAGCAGTAGAAGAATCAGTGGGCTGTGTGGCATGTTTCACTCTGATTCTGGTGAGAAAAAGGATCAACCTGTAGCAGAAGCATGGTACAGAAGAGAGGTAGCAGTAGCTGAGTATGAATAAATATTTCCTGGCATACTACCCTGGGGATGATAGAATATGGGTTTTTTTACCTTTTTTTTTTTTTTTTTTTTTTAATTTCTCTATCTAAGAAGCATTAAAGCCAAGATGCGTAGCGAATCCATCCTGCAGACAGAATACTCCAAGGAGACCTGATTGGGACCTTTCAGTACCCAAAGCAGGCTTACAAGAAAGATGGGGATAAATTTTTTAACAGGGCCTGTAGCAACTTGTAGGACAAGAGGTAATGGTTTTAAATTAAAAGAGGAGATGTTTAGACTAGATATAAGGAAGAAATATTTTACACTTAGGGTGGTGAAACACTGGAACAGGTTGCCCAGGGAGGTGGCAGATGCCCAGTCCCTGGAAACATTCACGGTCAGGTTGGTTCAGTGGAAGATGTCCCTGATTACTGCAGGGGGGTTGGACTAGATGACCTCCATGGTTTCTTCCCACTCAAACTATTCTATGATTCTATGTGTTAATTAGGACTTCAGTCTTTTTCCGTCTTATTTAGCAGAGCTCCAGTCAACACTAAGAGTGAAACACAGGACTAGCTGTACAGTAGTTAGAAAAATGATGCATAGAAGTGTTTGTAAAATTGTGGATCTTTTAAAATTCCATTGCTTCAGGGATGCTTCAGTTGGGCTTTGGTGAGTTGATAGTTTAAGATTTAGGAAGCTTCTAGTCTACTGGGCTCTCCCTGAGCTGTAATTATTGAGTCATAGGGTACATTAGGATGAGATCTGGGGCTCTCTGAGTTGTCTGCACATGTCATTTTGGCTTTTGTAGCTTTCTATATTGATGCAGTCAGGAAAAATTATTGAGCTAAGCAGAAGATTATTACTAAGAGACTGAATGAAGTCCTTAATTATTCACATTTGGTTTAGGTGTGGCTGGAAGGTTTATTTAGTATATTAATTTGTAGAGGTGAGATGACTGTATTTGAAGTACCTTTTATGTGTACCTGTGTCTACCTACACAGTTTACTGCAAATAAATGAAATTAATTAAAAGAGTGGCTCAAAGTGCCTATTGGGGTTGACTGATGTGAATTCTAAGCAAGGAGCAATGCTCTTGAAAATTAATGTATTAAAATAGATCAAACTAAGTAAAAGACCACAGGAAAGCTAAGTAAATTTTCATGCAAATGGATAGGCCCAATTAAAACCATCAGACTTCATTATAGTTGTACAGGCAAGGTTTAGAGCTTTTCTGTCTATACAGGGATACTAGCTATGTGACTATGTAGATGAAGACAATTTTATACAGGAAACCCACTAACTCTGGAAAACATTAGCATTCAAAGCTCCTCTTGGCATCAGATGGGTTTGATTTTTGTGACTTTTACAAAAAGATACTGGCATTTTCAGTTTTTCCAAATTAGTCATCTGGTCTCAGTAGCAGACTACCAAATCAGGAGGAGGATCAACTTTAAATCTCCGTCTTGAGACTACCAACTTTCAGTTTTCTGAGAGAAAGGACAAAGTCTTGCAAAGTCTATCCATGTCAATGCCTTTGCTCTTTGCTCAACTCAGGCAAACTGACCTCACTTTGGGTTATGTGTAGCTTTGGCAATTGGCAAAAAACCTGAGACTAGGCCAGGTGTTTTTAAGGGATGCCATGGGAGCTGAAATTTACTTGGGGAAGTTGTTTAGTTTAGGTCTTGCGTATGGCTGATATGACTAGATCCCAGAGATTATTGAAGACCTGAATAACTTATATGTTACAATCATTCTCCTGGAGGAGATAAAACAATTCATCTGTTTGATTTTACATATACTCAGACCTTGTGAAAAATCCCGGTATACCTCAGCCACATATAATAAGTAATTAGTAGATAGCAATCATAGCAAAGCTCAGTTATGCATAATCAGCCATATCAAGCTACTTGTGAACTATTTTAGTACTTGGCAGAATTTTTCTTTCAATAGTGCTTCATGTTCCCTAAATCCAGCCACTAATTCTTATGACTGTCAAATGCCTCAGTGAGGCTTTATAGAGCAGCATGGTAAACTTTGCACTTTATTATCTTCAAAGAAACAGTAACTGTATACAGCACTGGTGGGTATTTTTCCACATAATTACAGTATAAAGAATTTGGCTGTACCTGTCTGTTTTAATGGACACATCTGTTCTTTTTTGGCCTATAAATTTCAAAGTCATTCTAATGTCAAATTCAGAAGTAAGCTGTGGTTTAAAGTGATTGTGTGTGAACAAGTTTATGCAATTTAACAGCAGATTTCATTCCTTGTTACTGCTTTTGAGAAAATGATAGCTTACTCAGTGACATGCCATATATGGTTTAAGTTTTCTGTTGTTAATCCTGCTAAATCCTTGCAATTACCATTTTAAAGATGTCTATATTTCCTCTTTCAACATATTGAAAATATTTAATCCAAGAGATCATTTTTCCCTCATTTAGTAAAAAAAAAAAAAAAAAACTTTTGTAAATGTCTAAGGGACATTATCCAATGGCAAGGAACAAATTTTATTTTTCTTGTATATGTTAAGCAAAAATTGAAGATTTTGTATCACATTCACACGACTGCTTTTGTCCCACAAGTTTAGATTCTGCTAATAACACAGTGCATTTTTGTTCTTAACACCCTTCTTCAGTTAGAGCTGGAATTTACAGCAGTCAGTGAGAAGCAGCATTGCACTGCAGGAGGAATGTCTCTCCCCATCTCCTCAGCCCAAGTAGGGGTTCATCTTTCACCAGGTCAGCTCACAGACTTGGTTTGGATTTAGTAGTCTGAAGAAGTCTATTGCCTATCTCCTTTCATAATTTTACTCCTTATACATATTTTCAAGATTATCACTGAACACACAAAAAAAATCCCTATACTCTTCCAATTTGCTTTTAGATAAATGAGAACTCGGTTGACTCATTTTTAATTTTTTTCCAAGTTCTGTAATTATGTAAGAAATTAATACAGCTATAGGAATAAAGCGAATCCAGGCGTTTGTAAAAAAGAATTAAAGAAAAACATAAGGGTCTATACTGCACTGCTCAGTGGAAAGTCTGAAGAGCTGGAAAATTTTGTAAATTACAAGGTTTTGAGGCTTCAGAAATATCAAGATGATGACAATCAAATGTTCCAGTGCTGTGTTCAGCGGTGGATTGGCAGCAACCAAAGGAGTTGGACCATCTGTAGTTTTGTAGGAGTGGGATTATCGGGAAGAAAAACAACATGCCTGTGTTGAGGCTCAAAAGTCTGACTTCTATACATGCTGAATGCTCACATTTGCGGCCAAGAGAAAGAAAGCCATGCTGGAATATATAAGGGGATATGCATCGCTAAATGGTATGGGAAATTGGCTACTAGTGGTCGCATGACAAATACCTAGAATTAATGGAAGTGTTTGTCTGCAATCACACTATGCATCTCTTTTCCACTTATAAAATGAGAATGGTAATTTTTCTTAACTTCACAGGATTCTATTGTTAATTTCAGTACAGCAGGGATTAAGGAAACACTTGAAGAATACACTTGGACTGTACAAAATACTGATTTCACATTTCAAGGAAAAAAAAAACCAAGACTGTCAACGTTTCATTTTAAGTTAAACAAGAAATTTCTGAAATTAATTGCCTTTTAGAAATGGAGTAAGATATTATGATAATGTTGAAACAGAATTTTTGTGTATTTTACTTTTTTCCATTTATTTTCAGGGAAAAAATCCTTTAAATTCATGAATATTCTTTGGTCAAATGAAATATTAGATGAGAGTTTCTCACTGATATCTATAATGTAATATTGAAAAAAATATTGAAAAGCATTGTAGTATAGAAAAAACCTCAGATGGAATTAGCATTTTTTATTTAAATCAATATTTAAGTAGACAATAGTAAACACTATTTTCAGTTACATTCTCAAACTGATAATAAAAAATAGCATAATAAAATATTAATGGCCTACCTGTTTCATGGATTTTGTCAAATTCTTTCACTGTATAATTAAGGAAACCTAAAAAACAGCTTTAACCTTGCTTAAATAAGTGCATTTACGTGTTCATTGTATTTTTTAATACATGATATGTGTGTTTGTGTCTATTTGTGTGATTACAGTAATTCATAAGAAAGGATTAAGTGACTAAAAAAAAACTTTTAAAAATGGCCATCTGAGTCACTTGTTGATGAAATGATATTAAAACAGTGTTTTGTACCTCCTATATGCTTTATAATTTTTCTAGCCTCTCTTGTAAGTTCAGCATTTCTTATAGACCTTTTCCTACTCTGAATTTACATAAAATCCACTTATATTTTAATAAAACATTTTTGGTTCATTTTGTGAGTGAACTTTGCTTGTAAATCAATTTTCATCGACCAGTTTCTGGCACTTCAGTTATTTCTCTGTCTGAGTGTAAATCAGATGTCTGTGTCTTTTGAATGCTCATTACAAGTGGAATAAATAGGGTAAATGTACAAGAAATTAAACCAAACATTTTTACAGATAAGAAACAGAGCTGCTTATAAAGCACAAAATATTTATGGCATTCTATAGCATGCAATAGTTATTTTATAAAAATTTGTAATGGAGTTGGAGAATTCTATACCCAGATATTTAATGTGTAGGAAAAGTCTATAAGGATAACAGGACACTATGAGAGTTTTCCACAAAGAGACTGGATTATTTTAATTCTTTTTTTAAATCAACCAAATCATTTATTCCATATGTTAGTTTTAGGGAGAAGTATTTTACTGGTATTTCTAAGATTGCAAGGTAAGGAAAGCAATTTTCTATTTCTCTCTGCCTTGCAAGGATAAATAAACACTCAAGCAATTTATATTTTACACTGTCATACAAAACTAGGTTAACTTGATATGGAGCTCATTATGCTGTGATGAAGGTATTATATTTAGTTACTTTCCTAGTAAATTCAATGAGCTTTTTGCAGGTGTTTATTTTAAAGCTAACCAGGTCTAAGGATTTCTCTAAACCAAAAATAGCTCTCTGCAGGGTAGCCTTCAGATTTCCAACTTCTTAATCCAATTCTTTTGTCTTTGTGACTTCTGATGCAGTAAAATGCTTCTCAGTATGCCTGACAGAGGAAAAATCAGCCCTCATCTATTTCAGTCACAAAAACATAAATAAATAACAGAGTCTTTATTTGCATTTGTTTGTAGATATTCAATTTGACTTTTAGATACCTTGGTTGAGATGTTCAATATTAATAGATACTCGATTCAAAGATTAAGCTCTGAACTGCAGAAAATACCATCTTATGGAAAGAAATTTCTCAAAACATTTTATAAGCAAGGTGTTAAATAAACTTACAGACCATCTAATATTCTGAATTTACTTACTTCTTAATCCTGAAAAAAACACAATTATTCCTATTCAAAAGGAATAGCCTACAGTTCTTTACGCTAGGAAGACCATTTGCAAATGCAATGAAGTTGAACAGGGTCACAGTTTCAGCTCTCCTTAAACTTTTTTTTTTTTTTTCCCGGGCTGCTCATGCAAAAAGAAGTATACCTCCCTTGCCATTCTCTGGTTTCTACTGGGAACTGATGGCTAGATAGAGCAAACCCACTTAGCTCATTTTCTCTGTTCTGGAAATAAATTCCCTTCTGGGGTCTAAAGAGAACGGCAATGTGGGAGACTGCTACTTCCCACTGTACGCCCTTTAGGGAAAATTAAAGCCACGCCATAAAAAAGCAAGTCTCATTCTTTCACAACCCTCAAATAGAGATATTTCAGAATACCTTTTTTTTTTTTTCTTTTTTTACAGTAAAAGGTGTGGCTACACCTGAAGAAAAGTAATATATTCCTTTGTTATTGAAGCCAGATGCCTTTTAGTTGCCCAGTCATAGAATCATAGAATGGTTTGGGTTGTAATGGACCTTAAATACCATCTTGTTACAAACCACCTGCCATGGGCAGGGACACCTTCCACTAGACCAGGCTGCTCAAAGCCTCATCCAACCTGGCCTTGAACACTTCCAGGGATGGGGCAGCCAGAGCTTCTCTGGGCAACCTGTTCCAGTGCCTCACCACCCTCACAGGAAAAAAACTTCTTCCTAATATCTAATCTAAATCTACCCTTTTTCACATTAGAGCCATCACCCCTTGTCCTGTCACCACACTCCCTGATGAAGAGTTGCTCCCCACCTCTCCTGTAGGCCCCCTTAAAGTACTGAAAGGCTGCTATAAGGTGTCTCCAGAGCCTTCTCTTCTCCAGGCTGAATAACCCCAAATCTTTCAGCCTGACCTCATAGGGGAAGTGCTCCAGCCCTCTGACCATCTTCATGTCCCTCCTCTGGACTCTTCAACAGGTCCATGTCTTTCCTATGTTGGGGTCTCACAAGAGTGGAGTAGAGGGGGAGAATCACCTCCCTTGACCTGCTGGACATGCTTCTTTTGACGCAGTCCAGGATTCAGTTGGCTTTCTGGGTTGCAAGTGCACATTGCTGGGTCATATTGAGCTTCTCATCAACCGACACCCCCAAGTCCTTCTCCTCAGGGCTGCTCTCACTCTGTTCTCCTCCCAGCCTGTATTTGTGCTTGGGGTTGCCCTGACCCACATGCAGGACCTTGCACTTGGCCTTGTTGAACTTCATGAGTTTTGCATGGACCCACCTCTTGAGCCTGTCAAGGTCCCTCTGGATGGCACCCTTCTCTCCAGTGTGTTGACTGCACCACACAGCTTGGTGTCATTGGTAAACTTGCTGACGGTGCCCTCAATCCCACTGTACACGTCACCAAAAAACACTGGTCCCAATATTGACCAGATGTTTGAATAATCAACAGAATTATTTCCCAAACAATTCAGAAGATGAGTTAATAGCTTCTTTTTTCTTCAGAGTAGGTTTTGTGCTCCAGAGCTACAAGGATATATTATAATGATTCCTGTAAGCCTCTCTTTCCTTAAAGGTAGTGTTAAATAACTTTGTATTCCACTTAAGAAGTTATTGAGGTTGTGATGAGAAGCGGTGTTACACTCACCTGAGTGGATCCTGATATTTTTCCTTTCCTCCTCCCCAAAAGATACATAAGAACATCCAGCAATGTCCTGGTATCAGCTGAGACAGAGTTAAGTTTCTTCACAGTAGCTGTTATGAGTTTGTGTTTCAGATTTGTGCTGAGGAGAAGGCTGGTTACATACTGGTGTTTATAGTTTCTGCCAGGACAGTCAAGGACTTTTCAGGTTCTCTGCTGTACCAGTGTCTGTAGGGGCAGGGGTAAGAGAACCTGGGAGGGAGCACAGACCCAATTAGTAGCCTAGGATTAGAATTTAGGTTTAGGATTAAGATCCAGCTTGGCCAATGGCATATTCCGTGTCATGCACGTCATGCCCAAAATATAGATGAGACTCTGTCCAGAAGTCCTCTCTCTTGAGGTCATCTCTCGCTCTTTCGGTTGGCTCTTGCTCTCTTGGATGCTCAGGCTTTTATCTCTTTTCCTGGATTGCAGTTTCTGGACCCTCCCTGCTTCAACATTGTTAGCTGGGAACAGGTTGAGTCTCGGTCATTGGGTGGTGAGCAGTTGCACCACGTATATTTGTATATATTATTATCATTATTATCATAATCATTACTATTTTCAATCTTATTGTAGTTTAGCTATTAAATTGTTTTTATCTTAACCCACGAGTCTCTTTACCCCTTTAATTCTCTCCCCCATTCCCTGGAAGGGCAGGGTGAGCGAGTGGATGCGTGGCGTTTGGCTGCTAGCCAGGTCCAACCACAAAGAGCAAAAAGAGTACATATTTTTGTATAAGAAACTTCATGGGGTTTGCATTTTCCTAGCTCAATTTCATGCCCTTCAGTACCTTGGAAAATGAATTGATGTATACACTTAAATGGCTAACTCTTCATTAGGCCTGTCAGTTCCTGAAGGAAACATCCACAGTGTATGAACTGGTATGATTAGAGAGACTTTTCAATTCACCTTGGATATGTCCTCTTATGTTGATAGTTACATGAATAACCAACAGCGCTTTTATGTGGATGATATATGACTTATATATAAAACCGAGATAGTTATGTATCTTATTACAAATGAAATATTAAGCAAGTCTTCAAGATATTGCCTTTTTTTGTCTGAACTTTCATAAAACTATTTTACTGACAACTGAAAGTGCAGTCAAACTCTAAATACAAACTTACATTTATCACTGAAACTAAGGTTTTATCGGCTCAAGGTCATATTAAGAGTTATTCATTTTTCTTTTGTCATATTTCAGAGTTTATGAGTGCTTATATGGTGAAATGTTAATGAATATTTGTATTTGGAACTGATACAGTAACGGTTATAATAAAATACATTTTTTTATCCAAAATTAGACTGGTTTTCAGGTATATTAGAATATCAAGATCTGATCATGAAATGTCTCCCTACTGTCAAAATTTGATCTTTTTTCAGAATTCTTCTTCTTTTAAAAATGTTCTTAGTGTGAATGAAATACAATTCAGTACATTCTTATTTCATCTTTCAAATAAAATACTAATTAATCTAAAATTTCGTAGAGCTGTGGCACCTCAGAAGTGCAAAATTATTAAACTAAATACTACCATTTCCAGAAAATTTTTCACAACTTTAGTTATCATTTATCTCCATGGAGATAGGGAGTCATCTCAAAAATCCATTTTAAATTGTTTTCTAAATCCATGGAAGTATTGCAATGTTACAATGTAGGACTTTTTTTTTAAAGACAAAGCCCTCAAACACTTTTTACAGTGTTAAGTTTGTCTCAGTAGAAGTTCTATGTGGTGGGCTAGAGTTACTAAAATGAGGAAAAACTGCATTACAAAAGCAATTAAAGGAAATCATCTCTCATGAGAAGAAGCAGCATGCATCATGAAGCATGGCATCTATGTGTAGGCTCTTGAAAGACAAGCCACGAATGGGGGACCATATGTTTCAGAACCTGTCCCCGTTGTGGTCAGCTGAAGAGTAATGTTCCCTACAACAGCAAAAATCAGAGAATGAAAAGACAAACACACTGCAAAAGGAATCCTTTATGGATGATTGTCCTGAAGAGGGAGAAATGTGAGACATTTCACAAAGTACTGCACTATAAAGACTAATTTTAACTTTAAGTTGTTTAGTGTGTCAAGACTGAGTGGCATAGGGAAAACTTGAGATAGTCAAATAAATCAGTAATCAATCATACTTTTGCTGCTGTTCACCAGGTTAAGAACATCATATTGAATCAAGAGTAATGCAATTTATATTCTTAGAAATAAGACATACATACAGACTGCTCCTACTTAATGTTGTTGAAATGTTATGGATACTTGTCTCTATTGGAGTAGACCTACAAGGTGTAACATGCTTTTTTTGATAAAAACAAATGAACAAATAATAGGTAATATTCACATTGCTAATCTGACAATAGATTTTCCAAATGCTCAGGGAACCTCTTAGCCTCAGGCCATAATAGTTTCCTAGCAGAAGCATAAAGGACAATTTTCTGCTTGAAAATATATTAGTAGTTCAGTAAACAATCCTACCCTTTCCAAGTCAGACTCTTAGGCTGAGCTTCATGCGGTTAAATAGGTTTCCTTTTTACTCAGAGAGAGATGATAAAGTGAGTTGGTTTCATTTTCTTTTCCTCTTCTACTGTTTTGATTTCAGAGCCATAATATACTACAATATATGGCTTTTCATTCAAAATAGCTACCTTGAAAAAAGACTGGATGTATATTTTTTCATCAAATTCACAGTGTTTTCTTATGTTTTACCAGAGGATTTCACGAAACTTCTAGTTGCTTCATTGATACACATTAGAACACTTAGACAAAAAAGATGCAAATTTCACTTTTTTTTTCTTTTTTTTTTTTTTTAGAAACTGAATCAGCATACATTTATCTTTGAATCTCTTTTTGTTATTTTTTTTTTTTTAAATTTAGCTATAATTCTTTTGCTAAAAGTGCTAAGAATGATTGTTTTATTTTCCAGAGTCTGACATCTTTTGACATGCTTAACATTTTGGAATAAAGATCAGTGCATATCATCCTGAGAAACACAGGTATTTCTTCTGATAATATTACATCCTTGTAATGGAGAGTTGGGAGAGATTACCCTTTTTTTTTTAATTTTTTTTAATTTTTTTGTAATGTCTTCTCTGCTTTATCTTTCCTGAAATTAGAGTAAGGACAGTACAATTTTCACCTTCCAAGCTCTTTAGTGTCAGATGTTTATCTTGAAATAGCTTTTGACTACACTCAAGTTCAGTCACATCCAGTCATCAGATTTTATCAAACATCCCAGCTTCAACACATCTCATATGGCCCTCGATTTCCCAGGTGATGCTTAAGACACTACAAGATTTCAAATCAACAGCAAGTATGCTGCAACAGCATGTGAATGAGAAAGCTAGCTCCCTTGCCAAAGGCTCATGAATACTTCAAAGAGCAGGAAGTGCAGGTTGTTATTATTTTTCTCATAGAGAATCTCAAACATAATTCTTTTAATAAAATGTCAGTTTGGAAAAGAAATGTTTCTGGTTCCACAATGGCATAGGAAAATAGAAACTGAATTTCCTCAGGGGTGGATATGCCAATTTCAGTACACATGGCTATAACGAAGAAGATTCGTTTTTAGTTCATTGCATATCTTCATACAAGCAAATCTTTTAGCGAATTCAGTAAATATGCTGATTCATATTCAGTGGAGAAGTGATTAATATTTTAATATTAGTTCATACAGTGAATACAATATACAATAATGTTGGAATATATTTACCAGAGTTGTCCCTGAAAAGAAGGATAAGCTTATTGTATAACTTTGCAGGCACGGGGGTTACCTTTCTGGAGACTGCACTCTCTCAGTCACTGGCATATTTTCCTAGAGGAGGAAGAGGAAAGGGGGATATGTTCCCAGTGTTTTGCTTTACTTAAAGTTTTTCTTCAATGTTGTTCAAAGAGCATCATTAGAATTTTCTTTCGCAAGATTTATTTGACTTTATAATCTAGCCTATGCGAGGGATGCCTTTCCACCAAGAATTGGTTATGTCCACACTTGCAAGCACATACAACTAGGCAGCTTTCAAAGCAAGGTACAACAGGCTCTCGTATTTTTAATGTCTCAGTGCAGAAATCCATGCTGGAGTGTTTTACTTTGAATGAAAAATGAATGATGGAAATCTATCTTGAGCTTGAAACACTAATGAAGAATTTTAATCCTTCAGGTTCTTAGGCAACCTAACTTTATACTAGATTATTCCAGTCTCCCTTACTCCCACTTCCCTTTCCAGCTATTGAGAACTTTTTTGAAAAATATGAAGAAAATCTATTAAACAAGAAATTAAACTCCATGTAAATGTTTCAAATATGAAAAAAACCTAACTAACTAACTAAAAACCCCCAAAATAAGAAACTATAAAGAAAATTAATTTGTTAACAAAATTCCCCCAAATGCTTAAATCTGATTCTAAACTTCAAAACACAGTGTCCTGGATAAGATTCACAGACCAAAGCTCATTCAAAGAATATTCCTGTAATCTGAAAGTTTGTACTCCACTTCATTCTCAGTTTTTCACCTGCAAAACTCTAACTCTGACAAAGAGTCTGTCGCTAAAAATATATAGGGATTTTTTAACCTATTGAAAGCTATTCCTAATTTTGTTTGCAGAGACTGTTTGATGAAAATATTATTAATGTAAGTACGGATCCAAGGTAACTATGAAGAAATGAAAAGAATCCTAGCAGTGTTGAAGAGATGGGAAACAAAATGCAAATGACATTCAAAATAATGTGTACAAGTTATATTCTTATTTTTACGCATAAAAGAATGGTTTCTATCCTGACAATCACTATTCATGAATGATATCCTGAAGTTATTAGAGAAAATTCTATGAAAAAATATCAGCTTGTCATTTCTATGTTCTAAAAAAAGAGGCAGAGGGAAGAAATCAATGAGAAACTATGAAGAACCTAGCAGAATACTGAAACAACACTGAGACTCTGTATGTTGTGGCCTCAGTTTGAATACTTTGGTTCTATGTCACTGTCCTGGTTTCAACTGAGACAGAGTTAACTTTCTTCATAGTAGCTGGTATGAGGTTGTGTTTTGGATTTGTGCTGAGAAGAAGGCTGATAACATACTGGTGTTTATAGTTGCTGCCAGGACAGTCAAGGACTTTTCAAGTTCTCTGCTGTGCCAGTGTCTGCAGGGGCAGGAGAAGCTGGGAGGGAGCACAGCCCCAGTTACTAGCCCAGGATTCAACCTCAGGTTTAGGGTTGAGACTCAAATTGGCCAATGGTATATTCCATGTCATGCATGTCACACCCAGCATATAGATGACAGTCTTCTCCTGAAGTTCTCCCTTCCTCCAGGTTGTCTCCCTCTGGGTCACCCCTCTCAGGGTTCTCTCGGGCTCTTGGAGACTCAGGCTCTTATCTCCTTTCTGGGAGTTCCGTTTCATGACTATCCCTGCTCTGGGATCATTAGCAGGAACAGGCTGAGCCTTAGTCATCAGGTGTGTCACAGCCCATTACTGGGTAGTGATGTGACATCTGGGATCGGATACCTGGCAGAAGATTAAAGCATAAGCGAGGCCAAATATTTTCAACACACAGAATCATCTCTTTATTAACTATGTTTAAAACGGAAAAGTAAAAGAGAGAGATAGAAATAGATAACGAGGGAAAATAAAATGTATAACACCACTGAATGTCCATAACAAGTGACCAGGGGCTCTGCTCCAGCCTAGCAGGGGGCCCAGTGGTTTCACAAATGTACAAAGACATGGCAGCCTGGTCCCAGGGGAAAGGCCCCTTGAGACCTTTGAGGCGGTTATTTATACAATTTCCCCCTGCCAATCATTGACCATCACTTGGATTCACCATCCAATCATGGCATTGCATGCAGTGATCATGCACTGCTCATGCGCTGTCCTGTGCCACGCTGTGCTGCGCCACCACTGGTCACACCCGGGCATCAGGGCCTGGGGGCTGACCTCTGCAAAGAGTGATGAAACCACGGTTTCTCTCCCCAGGTGTCGCTGTCGGAAGCTCCTCACGCAGTTTCCTTAGGCAGCATGTTTGTGCATGACATTTAAGACAAATAAAACCTCCACAGGTTGGTGAGCAGTATCACTGTGTATCATTCATTTGTATATTTGTATGTATTACTATAATTATCATTATTATTTTCAATATTATTTTAGTTTAGTTATTAGATTGTTCTCATGTCAACCCATGATTCTTCTTTCACTCTACACCTTTAATTCTCTCCCCCATCCCTGGGAGGGAGGAGGGTGAGTGAGTGGTGTTGAGTTTTGCCATCCATCAAGGTAAAACTACAACAGTTACAGTATGTGTAACACAGTCAGGCCAGGTATAGGGAGTTAGAACAATTAAAGGCAAAATTGCTATAAGGGAATAACTTCTTGCTCTTGTACATTCAAAATGACCCAAAGAACCTAAAGGGCTTTGAGGGCACCACCAACCCTTGCTATCCCTGTCCAGCCCCCTCAGGACTTTCCTCCACTGCTGCTAATACCCCAGGACCCTGTTTCAGCTCAGCCTGGGGCCACCAATCCCTGCCACATCCATGTTACAGGAGTGCCAGTCTCCAGTTCCGTCTCCTTTTGCCCCTGGCCAACCCCAGGCCCTTGCTCATCCCTTACTGTGCCTGGGACCATCGATGACGATGTTACCAGCAAGCAGCTATGCTGGGGTTTATTTTTTGAGGTATATTATTTATTTTATTTTTAAGGCATATTAGACAAAGACCTTATCAGTTTACCATCTGTGAGGAACATACACAACATACTTCTGATTCAAACAGAATTGTTTGATATATCCTACATGAAAGAAAGAAAGAAAAGGTACAAATAGCAGCATTTGCTTAAGAAAGTAGGAGTCTTTTTCAGAGAGAGAAAATTGAAGGAAAAAAAATTGTGCAAACAAGCCTGAATAATTGAAATCACAACTATAAAATTTTACAAACTTAGAAGGGTATCTTAGTTTCAGGGTGAATAGGTCAAACAAAAATAAAATTGAGGATTGACAACTCAAGCCATGCTTACTGACAAACTGTAGAGAGCATCAGATATAGGTCTTAATCTATAGTATTGCAAGCAGTTGTGCCCAAGCTCATACTAACATTGTAAAGCTGTAGATAAGGCATACATATTATCCAAAAATAGCGAAGCATGAGAGTGTGAAATAACCAGAAGATTAATATGATGTGAGGAACAGATACAATGAGACTCCAATTGTAAACCTGGGTCTAGGTCTAGGGAAACAATTCAGAAAGCATGCTGAAACCTGGAAAAGGCTCTGAGAAGAGCTACAAGAATGACTTTCACCTTTAGAAAACTCTAGTCTTTAGAAGCTCAGTGTGTAAAATTTATGCGAGAAAAGACTACAATATATCTATGTCAAGTATCTAAAGGATGAAAAAAAGACATCAGAGAGCTCTAATCTCAATGTCTACCACTGGTGAAAAGACAAATCAAACAAAAACAATCTGACCATTAGCCCTGCCCATCTTTATTTTATTTTGACAGTAGTAGCACGGTAGAACTTACATAAAGATGTGACAGGATTCAAGTCAAAAGCAAAAAATCCCTGATAAATGTGGGTTTACTTTAGATATTTTCTACAAAATTATTTAATAGTTAAAATGTCATTCATTATATGGAAATTCCAAATTACGTTATTTCTTTTGTGTCACTAGACTGTAGTCTATATCAGGCACCTTTCAGGTGAATACTGTAATAAATGTGCCATGACATGTTTAGAGAATGGTTGCTCCCAGTACAGTAAAATCTCTTTCATTTTGATATAAAAGTAGAAAGATATTGTTTAAAATTTAGTCTATCACAATTCTGCAATTTAAGCATTAGAATGTTCACTAAGGGGTGTCATAACTTCACAATTATGTTACAATGATTTTACATGGTGAATTAAACCAGATGAGGGAGTCACTCTTTCTTTCTGGGCCACGAAATACTTAATTATGCTGTGCAAAGAGGAAATAATTTTAAACAGGGAGACTCGGAGGTACACAATACCTGAGAAATTATGTCTGCCATTTCCTCTTAAAGTATTTTCACTCTCAGAAGAGAATTGGATACAAATCTTCCATAACCACATGGAGCTATATTAAGGGGAAACTGGTAGCGAGAGTGTCAGATGAACTGTGTCTCACAGTTGGATATGCTCTAGGAATGTTCTGCACCTCCCATATCTACTGATGGGGGAGGGAATATAACTGACAGGTAGAGACAGGCCCTTTGTACAAGGTAAAGAGTCAAGCTATTTGGCACTGAGTGTGGCCATGACTCAGGCAACATGCAACCTCACCAGGACTAGCATCCAGATACTAGGCACTCAGATACTCTAAAGGTTAGTTTGCAGCTCAAGTTGCATTTTAAGGATCTAGATATTGGGCTTATGAACTTACATGTTCAACTAGCTATGATACAAGTCCATAACATAAATCTTCTAGATTTTATCTTCTAATATACATATTCATTTCCCAAAACATGAAATAACCCCTAAATCCTGAAACAGAAGGAAATATAAGGTTCTCCAGCAACAGTTTTTTTTTTTTTTCCTTTATAACATCTGAAGTTTTCTTGAATTCATCTCTTACAACTGTAACCCTGACAGACCTCAAAGAATGTAGAAATGGGCAAAGTTGTAGAAACTAAGACCTGTATGCTCCCCAGGGGTGTTAGTGTCCATGGACAAGCTGTTCAGGAAGCAATTTTCTCAAAGTTTTCTTAGCCCCTTGAGAGTCTGTAAAAATTGGATTATGAGACGTCCAAGCTGATATGTCTTATGAGACTATGTGTTTAAAATCAAACAAAATTTGATTTTACTGAGTTTGGAACTATTCAACCGCACAGAAGGGGTTTTTTTTTGTTTTTGTTTTTGTTTTTTAGCAAGGAAATAATGACAAAAACACAATAAAATCAATATTTTGCAATGCCAGTAAGAACATTAGATTCCACAGGGAGAGAGGGAGTGTGAAGGTATGTACCTGCCTTATAAAGAGGGGGTCAAAGTTGAGAAAAGTACTCCAAAGATAGGAACTACACATGGATCACAGAATGGCTGAGGTTGGTAGAGACCTCTGGAAGTCATCTGGTCAAACCCCCTGCTCAAGCAGGGACACCTAGAACCAGTTGCCCAGGACCATGTCCAGACGGCTTTTGAACATCTCCACGAAGGGAGATTCCACCACCTCCCTGCACAACCTGTGCCAGTGCTCAGTCACTCTCACAGTAAAAAAGCTTTTCCTGATGTTCAGAGGGAACAACCTGTGCTTCACGTTGTGCCCATTGCCCCTGGTCCTCTTACTGGACACCACTGGGAAGAGTCTGGGTCTATCTTCTTTACATTTACTTCCTAGCTTCTCTGAAATAAACAGTCCCAGCTTTCTCAGCCTTTCCTCACAGGTGAGATTCTCCAGATGCTTCAGCAAAGCATGTGCAGATTGGCAAATACACAGCATTTGTCTTCTGATTTAATATTTGTATATGTAAAGAGCAGAGGATCTAATCCAAAGCTCATTAAAGTGATTCAGTCAAGGGCTACCAGCTTTTTCAAAGGTATTTGTACCAAAACCAGAATTTACATGCACAAAACTGTTTCTTAGTCTGTAAGATTTTCTCCAGCAGAGTCAAATGGTTTTGAAAAAAGCAGGTGGTGTAATGTTCATGGCCACATTTCAGATATCTGATCTCTAATAGCCGTAAAATAGCAAAGTCTTTTATTATCTATCATTTTATTTTTACTGATTTTTTTTTTTAGGCTAACAAAAATCTGTTAGGATACAACATCATCTTAACTATACGGGCACAGTGACTGATTTTCTTAATATTTTATATTATTAGCTTGAAGCATCACTGATTGAATTGAAAATGATTCAGCCAAAATTTATTTAGAAAGACATAAATGTAGGGCTTATATGGCCCTTTATAATACCAAGAGAAACACAGGCATTTATTACTTTGAGAGACAATGCTGAACATTACTGATTGCTACTGTCAGAGGACAATCGACTTAATGGAAAATTCTAGTTGAAATAACAGATTACTATATGACTTAAATATTTACAAAGATTGATTACATTCTTACAGCTGAGTCATATTGCAGATATCACTGCTTAATCATGAAAAAGCACTTGTGAAAAACAGCCGTTCATGTCTGTCAGGTAAATAGATTGTACACCAGTTCCAAAAGTGGATGCATCCAAGCCTTTTGAATACCATATTTTAGGGGAAAATTTCTTCCTCCTAATTAGTGCATAGAAAAACAACACCATTGTGCACAGCATCTATCAACTCATTCAGTGCCTGTTGAATTATCAATGCAGAAGCACTACAACAGCAAAATATGATACTTAGAGTACTTGCAGTGTTCATCCCATTAAAATGAGATAATATATGAAAGTGGGGAGCTGCATTTTTTGGTGGAGTGTAAAGTACTGAGGAAGAGTATGGATGGAAATTTATAACAACATTATTTGCAAAGTGCTAACCCACATATAATTCCTATATCTCATACATAGTAGAATTTGTTTTGGGTTAAATTTTCATCTGTATGTACCAAATCACTCTAACTTGTCCAAATAATCTGAATTCAAAGGTAGCGTGGTATGCTACAGTGTCATGGATAGTTATTGTGTTGCATGAACTGGCAAACTTCATTCTTGAATTTAAACCTTACAAGTTAATATATGGAACACACTTAAATCCCAGATTTTTAGAGACTGAATTTTTGCAGAAGCGGCCTGAGTGTTGAGGACCCCCCATCATCGTGAAACTCAAATTATTACTGTAGATAACATAAGAATTAACTGAAGCGGCACACGTAGTCATTGACTGAATTATGCCATTTCCCCATGTTTTTCAAGAGCTGACAGAGATCTTTTGGAACTTGGGCTTAGCTCACTTCTCAGCATCACCTTTTCTTTGTGAGCTTCATTCTAAAATTTCAGGTATTCCTCTGGTCTAAAATTCAAGCTCTTCCCCCAGTGAGTTTCTAATTTAGTGAAGGTCAAGGGACACATGTACTGTCATCTCGATCATTGTCACTAATAAAATTGTGTTATTTATTAACTTGTTTCCGGTTTATAAAATAGCAAAAGTTCAAACAGAATTTCTGTGGAAAGTTTGTAGCAAAGAATGAGTTTGGGAAAGAGGACGAAAAAATCCATAAAAATTCCATAATGTGAAATCTCAAGCATGACCATAATGTTAAAATAATTTCAAGAAAAGAAAAACTTGAATAGAGCAGAAAACAACACAATTCTTTTGTTTTTTATGATCTTGAAAGGGTGATCTTTTAAAAAAATTCAAAATTAAATTTAGAAATATTTATTTCAAAGATACTGCTTAGTTAAACTTAGGGTAAAAAATATATTTATGCAACTATATGAAATAAACAGATCATCATCTACATGTCTTAAATTAAAAATCTACCTAAACTCCAAGAATAAAAATTGTAGGGTTAAAACCAGAATTGTTTAATCGATTTACAATATTAATTTATTTATCTGTGTATTCTGCTTGTTTCTAAGTAAGCTTGAATACCAATCTTCTGTTTTCTTTTAGAACAGTGATTGTCACAAACAGAGATAGCTTGTTAGACATTATTTCCAGCAGAGAATAGTTTCATAGCACTTAGCTTTACGGAATAGACTGTAACAGTATATCAGATTAGATTAGTTCCTGCTCTGTTTCAGGAAAATAATAGAAACCTCAGTGATGGACTGTGAGAAAACTAGTGTGGCATTCTGTGACTTATTAAACACTTCAAGCAGACAGCATTTCCCCTAAGACTGCCAGCATGTTTCAGGATTAAGGATTAAATCGTGATATTTGCATAATTGTTTATATAAAACGGACAATGGGGAAACTTGCTCAGTGAGTTTACCACCTAGTATGACTTTGGGAAGTTATTGACAGGATTCGAAAAGAAGACTGGATGTTCAAGCTCTGCTCTTGAATTAGTTTGCATGGAGTAATCATGGATTTTGATTTACACTCAATAGTTAGACTACTTTGTAAAAAGAAACAAATTTCAACATTTTGTCCATTATTGTCTTTACCCTTTTAGATATGCACCTTTTCACTAGGGTAAAGCTTGAAAAGATCTCTAACATTCCAAATAAGCACCTTATCCATGGGTCTTCCAAGGTGTCATAGTTTTGATCCTGTCTGGGAGTCAGTCACCACACAGCCACTCGCTCACCCTCCCTCCGACAGGAATGGGGAAGAGAATTAAACAGGTAAAGAGAAAAAGGACTCATGGGTTGAGATAAGAACAATTTAATAAATAAACTACAACAATATTGAAAATAGCAAGTATGATAATAATAATAGTAATATATACAAGTATACAAATGAGTGATGCATAGTGGTACTGCTCACCATGAGATGACCAAGGCTCAGCCCATTCCTGGCTAGCAATCCCAGAGCAAGTAGAGTCCCGGATTAGGTAAAGTCCTGAAACCACAATCTCAGAATGGAGATAAGAGCCCAAGTGTCCGAGAGACTAAGATAATACTGAGAGAGGGGTGACCCAGAGGGAGACAACCTGGAAGAAGAGAGAGTGCTTCCAGACAGAGCCTTATCTATATGCTGGGCATGACATGAATGATATGGAGTATACTATTGGCCAATTTGGGTCTCAGTTCTAAACCTGAGGTTGAATCCTAGGCTGGTAATTGGGGCTGTGCTCCCTCCCAGCTTCTCCTGCCCCTGCAGACACTGGCACAGCAGAGAAACTGAGAAGTCCCTTACTGTCTTGGCAGCAACTATAAACACCAGTATGTTATCAGCCTTCTTCTCAGCACAAATCCCAAACACAGCCTCTTACTAGCTACTATGAAGAAAGTTAACTGTCTCAGTTGAAACCAAGACAGAAGGTCTTAATCTCACCACTCTCCTGCAGTTTCACTTATTTTGTGTTAATAACCTAGGAGCTATTACATGGCTCAATAAGACATTCTTGCACTGGGTAACCTCTAACAACCACCCAAATTTTTAAACATACTTTTTTGGTGATATTATTAGAGTTTCTAGGAAGAGTCCATGCTCATGTCTATCCCATCCTGAATAACTAGATAAGAACCTCCAGTTGGAGTTGCAACCACAGAACAAAGTTAAAATCTTGGGTGATTGGTCCAACCAACAAATAGATAAAGAAATAAAAGCATCACCATGTCCAATTTCACACATGGATTTGTGTGCAGGTGCATATAATTACTCTGTTTCTGTACTCACAATTGTTTACAAGCTTTAACCTGTGGCAAGAAAAATGTAGAAATCACTTGAGAATCATATCAGAGCCTCAGTAAGGTATATTATGGGTGACTTTGAACTTTTAGTGGTTTTGCAAACTGTGCCATATCAGATCAGGTTTGTATAAGACACACAGGTCCAAAGAGATAATTAGAAAAGAATAAGCATAATGTGTGCATAATTCAGCTTCAGAATGAGAATGTTTTCATTAACTCTGTAATTCAGTCAGTCACCTGAAATGTTACTTATGTATACTAGTGGTCATATGATTGCTATGTAATGATGTAACTAATTGATAAAGTCACTACAGTGTTGTGCATGGGTGATGGTTTCTGTATTTCCTATTTAGATGCCTTGACAGTATCTTACTGGAAACTGTCATTTAAATTGAAATTATATTAAGGAACACAGCAAATCTAAAAAATTGACAATTAGATATTTCTTTATTAGTATAGAAAAACATTCCATCCTGAGTTGCATTAACTCATTAGTATGCTCATTAAATAACTCCATCACTAACATAGAGCAAAGAATTTTTGTTTTAGCTCATATGCAAAAATGAGTTCTGTAAAGTTCTGGAATTCATTCATCAGAGCCAAGTACTAAATCTGTAAATTTTAATCATTTTTTTTATGTACAGAATTGTTTTTGTTCTTCAGTTTACTGTACTCATAGGTTGCATCCCTAGAAAAGAGATCTATACTTTGCGTGCTTTATCTGATTTCCAGAGAATTTTATCTTTTTTAATAGAATCATAGAATCATAGAATGGCTTTGGTTGGAAGAGACCTTAAAGATCATCAGGTTCCAACCCACCTGCCATGGGCAGGGACCCCCTCCACTAGACCAGGTTGCTCAAAGTCTCATCCAGCCTGGCCTTGAACACCTCCAGGGATGGCGCATTCACAACTTCCCTGGGAAACCTGTTCTAGTGGCTCACCACCCTCACAGGAAAAAAAATCCTCTTAATATCTGATCTAAATCTACCCTCTTTCAGCTTATACCCGTTACCTCTTGTCCTGTCACTACACTACCCGATTAAGAGTCCCTCACCATCTCTCCTGTAGGCCCCCTGTAATGACTGGAAGGCTGCTATAAGATGCTCTCCCCAGAGCCTTCTATTCTCCAGGCTGAACAACCCCAACTCTCTCAGCCTGCCTTTGTACGTGTTTGTGAGGTGTTCCAGCCCTCTGATCATCTTCATGGCCCTCCTCTGGACTCACTCTAACAGGTCCATGTCCTTGTGCTGAGGATTCCAAAGCTGGATGCAGTGCTCCAGGTGCGGTCTCATGAGAGCAGAGTAGAGTTTCTCCACAACTATTCAACTTCAACAGACCTAACAGTGAATGAAGCATACCTAAGAAAGGGAAGGAAGCATCTCTGAATTTTCCCAGGCTCAGATAAAAAAATCAGACAACAACTGAATTCAGATTTTTTGCTTTTCCTAGTAGCTGTGAGGCTGCTATGGCTCTGTGTCCCCAGGTCCAACCCACAGTAAGGATGACCATGAGTTCCCAATAAATAATATGCACACTGTGAATAGTGTTTCCAGTAAATCTGCACACACATGTGTGCAAACCTACACAGGCACACACACATCCACATGGATTGGCACAGATGGAGGGCACAGCCTTCACACAAACATGAACAGTATCGACAGCCTGATTTGGTTACTTCCTTTCCATCTGATCAGGATTAAGTCCTGTAGTAGAACATGCTCATATTTATACACTATGTAGATTGTCCAGCTTTGGACATCTGGCGTACTCAGCAGCTGCCCTAGATCCCAGTCTCCCCAGTTGCTGGCACAAGAGGTATGAACTCCTGAGGCTGGAGCTCCACTCCAGCTGCTGTACAGACTTGTACTTGTCCCACATACGCAAACACAAACAATTATCTCCAGGAGCTGCTCCAGACCTTATAGTCTTCCCAGCTGCTGACATTTGGGCTCACAGTTTCTCAGGTAGCAGCTCTGTCCTATGGTCTCTGCAGTATCTGACCTGCAGTGCCCTAGTCTCTACATCAGTTTGCCTCCAGACCTATGGTCTTTCCTGTAGCTGGATCCCGCAACTCCTGCACTACCTGCCAGCTACTCCTGCTTGAAGTTTGTTTATGAATGACACATGTTCACACACACAGAGGATTGAAGAAAAATGCACACACGCCAGTGTGTCCTGGTGCCAGCACCCAACCCCCGGCCTGTGGCACCAGCCCTGCAGCAGAGTGGATGCTCACCTCTCCCACAGAGGCACAGGGGACAGGGAGATCTTGCCCTGGAAAAACATCAGAAACAGAGTTTAATTAGAGGAGATACGAGAGGCTGCACTGGCTGGTGCAGACACAGCTGGGCACAAGGAATGACCAACCTCTGCTCGCACCCCACCAGCACCTTTTATCCTCTTTTCACTTTTTTTCTCACCCTTATCTCTTCTTTTACTGCTTTCAATCCCTCACCTAAATATCCCATTATGAACTTCGTGCATTCCCACAGTCCAGCTAGAAACATCCCATTATAAGTTTTACACAGTCACAAAATACTTTTTCCTAATCTCCCCTAACATGGCCTGTGCCTTTTAGGCAATAATCTGAAGCCTGCAAGACATTTTGGGGAGAATTTCTTTGGCTGACTCCTCCAGGTAGGTTTCACAGGCAGGCATGGGCTGGTCATTCCCCTTCGACAGCCTCAGGAGCAGCCAAGTCAGGGTGCTCTGACTGCACAGCACAGGTTATTGGGGATCCTCTTCCTGCCTTGATTCTCCAGACCTTTGCATTTATGATGAATAGCCTTTAAATTAATAACCTAAGAGCAGCCACCGAATACGGTTTTCAAATCACAGTTCTGAACTTAAGCATCTCAAAATTAGTTAAGTCTATTTTTTTTTTTTTTTGGCACCTGTTTGCGGTGTCAGGGGTCACCATGGGGGACTGTGCCTGGCTCCCCATGATTGAGGCTGGGCAATAAACCAAACCTATTGCTGTCAGTGGCTGGTAGGAGCACCACCAACACCAGAGGTGCAGAAGAGCTGGGGTGCTTTCCCAGGCCAGCGGGGGAGCACCTAGATGGGTAGATCCTGGTCTTATCATATCGATGCTTGTTTCAGTTCTGACAGTGTTAACATTTGCCTACCACTTCCTAGAAAGACCACAGACTGCTCAGTGCCAGAATAGGATCTTATCTGCCTAATCTAAACACTCCATGTCAGCGGAATAGTTGGTGCCAAGGAAAGCAGTCCTCCTACAGCAAGTGCCCAGGTTCTCTGTTGGCAGGAAGGGAGCAGGGACACACCTTTGATGGCATCAAGGGAAGGCTCTGCCACCTAAGTGAGATCCCAGTCACTGCACACAGGTTAGTATTCTAATGCACAGCAGGAAGGTAATGAGATGCTGTAGACTACTCACGCCTTTAAATGTTTATGAGTGAATACTTTGCTACCAGTAGATGAAAAGCAATAGTTTTCCTACATTTTGTAGAACTTGATCACATGTCTTTCTTTTGTGCATGTTTTTTCTTTTGGTTAAATATCTCATCTACCTTATAAAAAATACCTTTCTGTGGTACATAATTTACTATGCTCTTGAAGCTAGGAAAATATGCCTACTCTGAATAAATATATTTGCTAAAATACTTCAGCTGTTCTAAGCACTGTAGTGGGCTTAGTAAAAGTAAAACAGAGAAATTAAAATGAAAAATAAATGCAGTCCAAGGTGTATATATATATATTTATTTTTTTTTTAATTTTTTTGCGTGAAACTTGAAGAACCAGTAATGATTGTTTGCAGAATGCCATGGAAAGTGTGTTAGACAGTAATTGCAGGTCTTAAAATGTATGGTATGGGTCATGATGAAAAAGAGTTTGAATCTATAGGAACACAGCTACCACACAGTGAGAAAAAATATTTTTGATATTTGCACCATGTTGTTTCTGAAAATTCCATTACATTTAAAAATATCTGGTGAGGTTTTGATCACTCATGGCATCTGATACGATATTGTGTAATTGGAGTGAGAACACGGGTCTAGATCCACTTTGGGACATCACTATCCTGTTGTGTGATTGCATTCAGGAAAGTCAGCTTAATACAGATGTCAGACAGAAGAACAGCATTAATAAGCTGATTTGTCTTCTCGGAAAAAATAAATAAAATACAACAAATAATCTTTTCTGTAATATCATGAGAAAATATTCCAAGAGTAGCCTATAGATAATAAAATAACTGAAACGAGTTATACAAAAGCATCCTGTTCCATTTTTCTTATTCAAATGTATGAATTATCTCTATAAAAAGATGAATATACAAATTCCTTGAAATAAGTGGAAACAGAGAAAACAAATACAAAGAAAATACAAAAATATAAATTCAGCTGTCAGTAACAGATGTCTAAATGTGCAAACCTTTACTGAAATCAAATGTGATCTAGAAGATTTATGTAAGCAGGTGAAAGACAGAATGCCCATGAAAACTTTGTAAAAACAATAAGCTTTACTTTCAGACTTAAAGGGGTTTAAACCTCATGGGAAATTGAGCAGTTGACGCATTAAAATCAAACTGAAGGTTGGAAAATAGTGATTTTTATTTTCGAAATACTAAGAAAACCCACCCTAAAACATTAAAAAAAATAGTTTTCTCTCTTTGTTTTTTTTTCTCCACTGCCTTTCTTTTTGCATCTTCTGAATGCAATATAGGCCTATTTTAATGAAATGCCAAGTCTTCCTGATTTGATATACTAGTTAGCTCATAGCCAGCTTGGTCAAGCTGCATTAGAGAACACAGACAAGAAAGTCACATTAGATTTCAGCCACAGAATGAAGATAAATGGCTTGGCGCATTTGAGAAGGAAGCTCCTGTGGGATGTGAATGTGAAAAGCACAGGTGATAAGCATAGCTATAGCATGTGGTCAGTATAAAAAATGATGGAAAATAAGTCTTCATGCTAGCTTTCTTAAGGACACGTAATATAGGCTGTGTGATATCAGACCAACTGGAAATAAAGAATTCTAAGGAAAGTGAGTTGTGTAAAGCTGTCCTTTTCAGACTAGACTAAAAATCATAATGCTATACCTACCTATAATGAATACTAAATCAAGCACAATTACATAATGGATATAACTGGGAAAAAATCACTTTTTTTTTTGTTTTGTTTTATCCTCAGGCTTGCATAAAATGCTAATAGTGTAACAGACTCTGCAACAGCTGCCATGTGCAGAAACACAAGTTCTTTGTTACAATCAGAGAATGTGAGTATCTAATACTGTCTTTATAAGTGTGTTTGTTGCAAATTGTGGGGTGAGAGCAGGAAAATAAAGAATGAATTTGTATTTCTATTAGAACCTTCACACAGTTTTGGTTTTGTTGTGGATTTTGTTTTGGTTTTTTTTTTTTTTAAGAATATGCTTTGGAATTTAAGATCCTGTAAGGAAACACTATGCAACATGAATTACAGTTTTGTGTAAGAAGCTACACTTCACAGATTAATTTGCAAGATGTCAAAACTTGGAAATATTTTTTAGAAGTTAATACATTCTACCCCTGAATCATGGACAACCTCCTATGATTTCTAAATTGCCCTTCCTTTGTTAATAAAGGGGGGTTTTTACATTAGTTTAACCCATGACAGAGTACATGCAGTGCGGCTCAGCAAGTTCTCGTGCTTATACTACAAAGAAATTACTATTAACAGATGATTTACAAGAAAGTGCTTGCTTAAAAAAGGACTGTATAGATAGGAGAATAACCCCTTTTTTTCTATACAGGAGTAAATATCTTGAGTGTAACTTTGTGAAAGTATTGTAATGAATTTCAGAATGGTTCTCCTGAAGTGCAATTTTAATTAAGTGCATACAAACATATATCTACAGTATGACTTGCACAGCATCACAGACAATATCATTTCATAGGACAGGTAAATTCATGTATGTTGTGGGATTCTTTCCCCAATCAGTCTCTGGTTGTTTTTTAAATTCCACGATTTTTTTTTTTTTTTTTTTTTTTTTTTTTCCCAGATTGAACTATGTCACCTGGAAAGATCTGTCAGATAATCCTACAGATGTTTATTTTCCTGATGTATCCAAGGATCTGCAAATGGAAAGTGTTGGTATAGCTTCCAGAATAATTATTGTAGGTCATGGTTCACAAACTGTATCATTGCCAGAAAAATATTTGCATTTGATTTGGATTCTAAAATAAATATATTAAAAGCTGTTTAGTAGAGATGAATCTCACAAAGATCTACAGTATGTGAATGACCAATTTATTATGGATACAGAGGATATCTTTTTTTATCTATGAAACTTTTCCCACTATTTTCTCACTCCTAACTTAACTATTATTTTCTATGTTTACTTTATTTCCTATGTATATCCTTTTTTGACCAATGTATTTTCTGTTTTCTCTTCTAAAACTCTCAGTAGAAAAAAAGTAAAACAGAATGTGCCTCAATCTGGGGGAAAGTGTACAGGAATGTTCTTAAAAACAGAAATGTTTTCTCCTATATAAACTCTTTGTCAAAATATGCCAACAGTAGAAAACTTATGACTCCAGTGTCTTTTATCAGCCAAAGAAGGTGATGTAACATCGTTCATCTGGGGAAAACCACAAAATCTAACCTTCATTCAGACAGTTGTGCTTTTACTGTCTTATTTCCAGTCCTGTGTTCCTCTGCAATATTTGCCCCCTTTTGACCATTCACCATGAGATTTCTGTGTGTGACTTTAAGTTTTCCTTGGTAAATAACAATGTCTTAAAATCTTAACTCTGATCTGTGTTTGGTTAAACCAGTCCAAACTAGAATCACACTCCAGCAGAGCTAGATTTTGAACACTTTGTCCCGCTGTAAATTACATTTCTGCATTCCAGAATTTGCAATGAAGAGACTGATATCTGAAATTTATTTTTTTCCGTGCTCTTAACTCCATACTCTGACTTTCATCTTAAGCCACTAGTAATTTACAGCATGCTTCTCTGAAATTTGGCAGTAAACTTGTGCACCAAGCTCAACAACTGACCGAATATTTCCAGTTTGCTGATATTCAAATTACTGTTTGGCAGCGTCTGTCAGATTAATAACTGCAGTTAAGCATGACAGTATTACTTCTGTAATCTGCAGCTGACATATTGTATCAAAGAACTGATATTTTCTTTAATCATTGAAAGTGCCCAGAGAATAAGACTGTTAGTTCACTTTTCAAACATGCATTCCTCCATATCTCATCCAGACCAATATAGAGTTGGTTCAAAGTTGCCATCAGAGCAATGTATTTAACAAACTCCTGTATTAGTTATATTTGTTTCTTATGAAAATATAATGCCAGGTCTAGAAAAAGGATTAAAGTTTTTAAAGGTAGATTTAGATCTCTCTAACTTCTCCTTAATTATGAATTATGAACTTCTATCCCCTTGCCTTCTCACATTCTGATACTAAAGTTTTCCTGCCCTTGATTCTGAAGAGCTGTTTTATAATGTATTGCTCAGTTCCATGATTGCATAGTATTTCAACGCAGTTTGAGATCTACATATCTACAATAATTTCTTGCAGTTTTCCCCATCTATCTATAATCCTAGCATACATTTAGTATACATTTTCAGGGTTGACATTCACATAAAACTTTTGGCATTTATAGATGCTCTAAAAAAATCTGGAGGTTTTTGTGCTAATTTTTAATGATTCTAAGCCTTGTCGCAATTATTTTCTCTACATTATTTGTTTATTTGTTTCCCCCTTTTTCAGAAGTTATCTAAACTTCTGTAGTGGTCTTTCTTGATCTTTTTTCTCTTTTGCAATAAGAAGAGGCAGCACAGATTCCAGCACCAAGCCCAGCACCAAAGCACATCAGAACTGAAAGTGGACGTCATGACAGAAAGTGTAGTCATCCCCTGCTTCGAGATCTTAACTCTAACAAAATGGAAAGCTACTGCTTATCATCAGTGTACAAATCAGGTCGTATTTTCAAGAGTTATCACCATGAAAAATTAATTCAAACTTCTTGTGTCTGACAGTAATGGAGGAAGTTAAAGTAGACTGGAGAGAATAGAGTTTCCATTCTTGTTCTCAGTGTTAGTATAAAATACGTAAGTAGTTTGGGACTAATCCTTGGAGTCTCTGCTGTGGCTTCCCTTCATATAGGCACTTATGTTAAATTTGCACAGTAACAATGCAAAGGATATAAATTCTGACTAACCCTTAAAAAGCCTCCGTTCCTAGACATAGTAAAGGAGAAAAACCTAATGTTAGGAATTAGAAAAGAAGAAAAGAAAAAAAGAAAAAATATAGTATCATATTATTATGTAAATTATTAGTGTGATTACTTCTTGAAGAATGTATTCAATTTTGGTTATCTTATCTCAGAAACAATCCAACAGAATTATAAAAACAAAAATAGAAGTACAACAAAGATGAGTAATATATAATGGCTTCTGTATGTAGAAAGACTAAAACTTCAGATAGCTGAGGGAGATTAATAAATATGAGAAGGTGAAGACAGAATTAAATTCAGTATTGTTCAAAATCAAATATCAGTAAGTAATAAAGGAAACTTGCCTTAAAACTAAGTATGCTAGTTTAGTATAACTAGTAGCATTGTATAAGAATTTTGTAACATTGTGGTGGCATAGACAGACACAGTTTTACAGAAGTGAGCACTGTGGTTGTCAAAGGGCAAAGTGAGATGGATGTAGTTGCATGTGAAAGGCAACCAAGTAAAAAAAGCTTCCAAACAGAAAGATAAACACAAATCTGATCACCTTGACCTCAGCAACTAACACCCCCCAAGGACCACAGTCATCAGCACTAACCGTAGTCACTAGACCATGACTCAATTAATGAGTTTTCTCACTCTGACCCTTCCAATTATCTACCCCATCCCACTGTGGGAGGAGTGAGCGAGTGGTTGGGTAGGGCTGAGCTGCCCACTGGGGTTAAACAACATTTTACTGTCTGGAAGTTCTATTAGTATTTTCCAGTGACATGGTTTAAAATTTGACGCTTACTTTCTGATTTTATTTTCTATATGGTGAGATGAAAAATATGTTTTAATATGCAAATATTTAAGGAAATGTAGCAATGAGATAATAAACATAATTTTATATCCTGTTAAATCAAATTAAGCACATGCAGCTACTTCATGTTTTTATAGTCTATAAATCATTGCAAAAGAGTTTTTAAAAGTTCTTTTGAACATTGGTAAGAGTATGTTGAAAACCCTGTATTTAAGTTTCTTGACCCTTTTCAATTTAAATACTCTTCTGTGTATTTTTACAAGAAACTACACAGTAATATTGTTTACATCAATCTCTGAGATTCAGCTGAGGGAATGGTATTGCAAAACAACTATTTTATTTCATTCCCTTTTTCCCTAAGATACAGCCTGTCACCATTTTATAAATTTGACTTTTGCTCTTTGTGGAAATGTTGACAAGATGACAACAATCTAAAAAGAAGCTTGCACTACAGCCAAAGCAAGCCCCCGAAATAGCTGGCAGCTCTAAGGAGTGATTAAAGAACTGAATTTGTTCTCCAGCTATAGATCTCCTACCAGGCACTCCAGTGTCATATAACATGGAAGAGTAACTTCACAGTTTTCTTCTGCAGGCTAGTGAGACACAATCTCCTAAGAGGGACAGTGGTAGAAAGTAGTCCAAATGATGGGCAATGGTCTGTTTTAAATGTTTTCTCCTATGTATTTGGGATACAGATAAAGAGATAACTTCCATTGGAGGCTGAGAGTTCAAATTTTGACAATGCGGTGGAGAGCAATCTTCAATGGCTCTCCACCTTAGGGGAAAAGAAAAGCTATCAAACTTTAAGCACAAGAAAAACTGTTAAAATTTATTTTAAAAATTATTTAATAAAATTTATTATTTCAACCTATTTAGGTTGAAAATTCAGAGTAAAGAACAGGAGAAAAGAACTTTATATGTTAACCTTTGACTTTTGGGTTACAGTACAGTCTCTGAAACACAAGGTGACATATTCCTTTCCCAAAAGAACATATCCTCATTCAGCATATAGCATCGCATATGCAAATACATTAAAATTAAGATTGCGTGGACAAATGAAGTTCTTATTTTTGCTTGCGTATGTGCATTATTTTTCCTGTATGCAAAGATTTTGCATGTAAAAGCACTGGTGCCTTTGGGGTCACATCCAAAGAGATTTGCTCCCTGCTGTTATGATACAATATTGCAACATATGTTTCATAGAATCATAGAATCATAGGATGGTCTGGGTTGAAAATTACCTTAAAGGTCACCTACTTTCAACCTCCCTGCTGTGGGCGGGGTTGCCAGCCACTAGAGCAGGCTGCCCAGGACCCCATCCAGCCTGGCCTTGAACACCTCCAGGGAACGGGCATCCACAGCTTCTCTGGGCAACCTGTTCCAGTGCCTCACCACCCTCTGTGTGAAAAATTTCTACCTAATATCTAACCTAAATCTCACCTCTCTTAGTTTAAAACCACTCCCCCTCATCCTGTCACTATCAACCCCTGTAAATAGTCGCTCCCCCTCCTGTTTATAGGCTCCCTTCAAGTACTGGTCATATACCATCATGGGAAAGAAGGACATAATGAAAGACTGCCATTGTGTTTAAGCAAATGCAATTTCTATGCCAATTATTATTCTATGATGTAGGATATGTAAAAAATCGAATCTCTGTTAATCACATGCAACTTCAAAATAGTTCTTCAAAGCAAAAGTTGAAGGATAAATATGACTTCTTTGCAAATGTCTTTAAAATACTTCAATGACAAATTTTAACTTTCTGTAATTAATAATCAAAGTGAACAACTGTTTGGTTTTAAATTGCTGAGAAAATGAAATGTTTTATTTGGGAAGGGTAATTAAGACAAATGCCACTGATTAGCTAAGCTTTAGGAAAATGAATTATGAAGTTTAAATTCTTGTGGGAATTCATGTATTTAATATATATGGTTGAAATTAATGAAAAATGGAAAATTATAACATGATAGGTTAGAAATATCAGGGGGTTTTAATAATGCATGAAGCAAACATTCAAAGAGATTTCAATTTATTTTTTCTGTACTAATTTTAAATTCTTATGGAAAAACAATAATTTATTTTAAGTCATTATCTGAAGTTCTAGTATTCACATCAGTATGTTAGGCTGAGATCTATCAGGAAAAGTATGTTGCTGGAGTCAAGAAAAAGACTGACTGAGCAAACTGTTTCCCTCTATATTATATTGTTATTTCTACATCCATAAAACAGCATAATATTATCTACCTTGTTCTGTAGAGTCCTTAGAGACTGGTGAATGAAATTTCTAGCACACCTGTTAGATACTGCAATCATTTCTGATAATGTCTTTACCCAAAAGTGTCAGGTGAAAATGAGATCTGGTTTACAAAGTTTAGAGGCAAAATTACCTGTTAATAATAACACATTGCAAGTAACTACAGTCTTTAATGCAGTTATTTTTTTTAATGCCTGACAGAACTTTACAAATATGTATATATAAGTGTACCTGTCTATTTATACTCTCATATATGCATACTTATACTCTGCATTTTACCAGTACGGTCAGAATGCTGACATGCAGGAAGGAAGGAACAAATTTCCTTTACAAAGTCCTTTACAATTTTTTATTCCACTAGCCTTTTCCTTAAATAAAATTCACAACAAATAGATTTTTTCAGTCACATCTTATTCTGTGCTATGTATTTAATTAAAGAGTAAACTTATGAAAATAAACATGAATGGATATGTGTCAATAGATACAAACTCAACGGTGGAGCCAGTTTTGTTTCTCCTTTATATTATATTTCCAGGGGGTTTTGTGTTATTGTTTTTTTTTTAAATTGTTTCAGCCCAGCATTTACAGTAATCACTGACAACTTTCCTTGGTCACTAAATAAATTTGTGAAACAATGAGAATGTTGTTATAAGAACAATTCAACTTTTCTACAGATTCTTTGAATGTTTTCCATTTCTTTTACATTAATCTAAGAATCATTGTACATACTTTTAGACTCTCTCCAAATTTCACAGAAAGCAAGATATTACAGATGTCTAAGCTATCTGTAAGAGAGAAATGCAAACAGGTGTTTTTACATCACCAAGGGAAGTGCAGACTCCAAGATTCTCTGACATTCTTGCTTGTTATTTTCATCTGTTTTCAGAGTAGCCTACTTGCTTTAGTCTTCAATGTCTTAACGAAGAAAGTAGAACTTTCATAATCCAAACTGTATTTTAACTTCTGATTTATAGTTAAATGTAATTGAACACAAACAAAATATGTTTAGATTCTTTGCATTTCAAAACAGTCAGGTTCTCCTTTTATTAGTTTAAACCACAAGTAATTTTTATTTCCATAACTCCAGGAAAGCTGTTTTAAAGTAATTTACACAAGGAACTTCTTCATGTCCACTGTTGATTTCAGTAGGAATAATAAAATATGGCTATCTATCATGGTTGAAGTTTCCTGTCAGACAACTATGCTGCAATATACGTTTCAAAATCCGTAATACATTGCAGCTACATCATTTCTTTAGCTTTCTGTATCCACCCCATCCCTGGAGGTGTTCAAGGCCAGGCTGGATGAGGCTTTGAGCAACCTGGTCTAGTGGAGGGTGTCCCTGCCCATGGCAGGGGGGTTGGAACTAGATGATCTTTAAGGTCCCTTCCAACCCAAACCATTTTATGATTCGATGATTCTGTGAAGATAGGACTATTCTTCCTATGAAGTGTTTCATATTGGCATTGAAAATTGTTCATTGGCATTGAAAATTGTTCCTCACCAAGTAGATAATGGACTAAGTTTTAGACATTTTCAGATGCACCTTTTGAATTTTTTTTTTCCTTTTTATCACAAATTGTTTTCTATTTAGAAGCATTAGATGCAAAAGGTCTCCCGAGCTTTCAGCTGAGGATATGTCCTGTTTGCAGCCTTTTCCTCCATTAATACCCTGTCCTACATACGTGGCACTCTGCCCATCTGCTTCCAATATTACTGTACTGCAAATACAATTTTTTATTTCACTAAATGAATCAAGCTATATTCAAAATATGTACACACACTGTTTATATATTTTTTCAAATTGTTCAAGAAGATTGTGTACAGATACATCTATAACTACATATAATACTTATTTTTAATACATTTTTATATATGACTGCAAATATTTAATTTCAGATTGTGTCAATTTTAAATTAAGACTGAACTGTTTTGTGCTTGCATTGTTTTATTAGAGATAAATCTAAGTAATTAAATTTGTTTTTCAAATAGTATATTAGTTGTTAAATTATTTTATCCTTCATATATATATATATAAAATCATTTTGATTTTCCATTTTGTTTTACTTTGTTAAATATTTAATTTTAAAGTTATCACAAACATTTTTTTGACCTCTGATTTAATTTTTGTGAATATGGTATTTGCAAAAAATAGCAATATCAAGTTTGTTTAGCCTTACTTATGTTCTGCAGTTCTTAATTACAGTGCTCTTTTGTAAATTCCCAGTACAGTGCCCACTTTCTTAGTGACGATCTTTTAATGATTAAAATCTCTTTGGCCCAAAAAATTAAGCTGGTATTGCATTCTATGACTAGAATGTAGTCTGACAAATGAGTGACTACAGGACAAAAAGCTTATTCCTATTTTTTTTTAAACCTTAGGGATATATTGGAAAAAGATTGAGTTAAGTAATATTTTCACCAGATTTCTTCATCATTTTAGATAGGAAACTGTGAACTGGCCAATAGCTTTTCAAAGGATTGTCAGAAGCCATATTTTAAAGTGACAAGTCTAATTTGTACACAAACCCTCAGGGTTCTCCTTGACATTCCTATATTTTGAGGACTCAGCCTACTGTAGTTATTCCCTGTAATCAAATATTTCTCAACAGATTCTCCATTGTACTGAAACTTATTCTCAGAAATAGAATTAACACTTGAGGGGAACTGTAGAGGCTACCTTGACTAAATGAAGAGTTGAAGTGGAAGCAAGTGTAAAAGGAAGTAATTTTAGTGAATGCTTCAACTTGGACAGATTTTTGAACCACTGAGTGTTGTTAATCTTGAAGATTTATGGAGTACTTAACTTCTAAGCCAGGACCACTGTATTGACAGGGTTTACCTTGTATTTACCTTGTTGACTTTGGAAATATTATTCACTTGCCATATTTGGAGCTGTGAAGGCTGGTGTCCCCCTTAAACTCACTTTTTCTGCTGGAGACACTAAATATTTTTTTTTCATGTTCAGAACATATATAGTCATCATGTTTGGGCATGTTTTAGGCATAATTCCAAGCTGATGGTCTCATCATCTTGACTGAATTTCCACAAGTCAGGGGGGAGGAGGGGAAAGAGAGAAGAAAAGAAAAAAAGTATATTTAGACAATATAGTTATCCCAAAAGTTCAGACTAAATAGTTTACATTCCACTCATTTTGAAAAATTTGAATTCCCAGTTCTCCTAGAGTTTTGTTCTCTCTCTTTAACTTTAAGCTCATAAACTACACCTTGTCAGTTCTACAGTGTGTAAATTATTTTAATGCCCTTCAGCTTGAATTTCACTATACAGAACAACTGGTTTTTTTTCGGGACTGGAGGTCATTACGAATTTGGTGGCCTTCTATGACAGGGCCACAGTGCTGGTGGATAGACGAAGGGCAACTGACATTATCTACCCGGACTTGTGCAAAGCACGTGACACAGTTCCACATGACATCCTTGGCTCTAAGTTGGAGGGACATGGATTTGACAGAAGGACCACTCGCTGGATAAGGAATTGGCTAGACAGCCACACTCAGAGAGTTGTGGTCAATGGCTCAATGTCCAAGTGGAGACCGGTGACAAGTGGTGTTCCGCAGGGGTCAGTACTGGGACCAGTGTTGTGTAAGATCTTTGTTGGAGACATGGAAAGTGGGATTGAGTGCACCCTAAGCAGGTTTGCCAATGACACCAGGCTGTGTGGTGTGGTGTGGTGTGGTGTGGTAGACACGCTGGAGGGAAGGGATGCCATCCAAAGGGACCTTGACAGGCTTGAGAGGTGGGACAATGCAAACCTCATGAAATTTAACAAGGCCAAGTGCGAAGTCCTGCATGTGGGTCAAAGCAACCCCAAGCACAAATACCGGCTGGGTGGAGAATAAATAGAGAATAGCTCTGAGGAGAAAGACTTGGGGGTATTGGTGGATGAGAAGCTCAACATGAGCCAGCAGTGTGCGCTTGCAGCCCAGAAAGCCAGCAGTGTCCTGGGCTGCACCAAGAGAAGCATTAGCAGCAGGTCGAAAGAGGTGATTCCCCACCTCTACGCTGCTCTCATAAGACCACACCTGGAGTACTGTCTTCACATGTGGGGCCTCCAACAAAAAAAAGACCTGGACCTATTGGAGAAAGTCAAAAAGAGAGCCACGAAATTGGTCAGAGGGCTGGAGCACCTCCCCTATGAGGACAGGCTGAAAGAGTTGGGGTTGTTCAGCCTGGAGAAAAGAAGGCTCCGAGGAGACTTAATAGCAGCCTTCCAGTACCTGAAGGGGGCCTACAGGAGAGATGGGGAGGCACTCTTTATCAGGGAGTGTAGTGATAGGACAAGGGGTAACGGGTATAAGCTGAAAGAGGGTAGATTTAAACTAGACATTAGGAAGAAATTTTTCGTTGTGAGGGTGGTGAGGCACTGGAACCGGTTGCCCAAGGAAGCTGTGGATGCCCCATCCCTGAAGGTGTTCAAGGCCAGGCTGGATGAGGCTTTGAGCAACCTGGTCTAGAGGAAGATGTCCCTGTCCATGGCAGGGGCGTTGGAACTTGATGGTCTTTAAGGTCCTTTCGAACCCTAACCATTCTATGTTTCTATGATCCTATGATTACTTCTAATTGTTTTCTTAATATGAAATTCAGATACACTTCAGAACTCGGTTCTCCATTTCTCATCTACCACATCAGGTCTTGAAATCTTTCATGTGTGCTCTCCCCTTAGCAAAAGATTTATAACTTTTACCTACTTGTACTTCTTTTTGCAGAAATGGATCTTCTACTTTTTCTGTCTTCTTCCAGAAACAGCCCATAGTGAAAAGTACTATTTTAAGTCCTTTCAGGCGCAGAGCACCCTAGTCACAAAACCCCTCGCTTGTTTTTAACCACTATGTAATTCAGTAAAGGATGGTTACTAACTCCTCCAGAAATAAAATAGAAAAAATAAAAAAGCAAAACAAACAACAAAAAAAAACCTGTTCGTGCCCAGTTGTTGGGCACATTACTGCTGGGTCTTTAAGGGGATTTAACATTGCTCTGTATAATTCTTTGATCCTAATTCAGTTTGCATGAAAGCTATATTGTAAGTAATAAGGTCTGATTTGGGTACTCTAGCTTTGAAACTGCACCTCAAAAACAAACTGTTTGCTAGAAAAATTCTATAGCCTGTTCATTATTTAGCTTTGCTCTCCAGGCCTCTCTTCTTTCTACATTATTCCTCTCTTTCAATTTTTATTGTCTCTCCAGACTTTGAAGCAGAAGTTATCTACCCTTGTCTGTGTTAGCTTCTTAATCCCTGGCCTGAGTAATTGTCCCCACTTACTACACAACCAAACTGGGCTATTTTAAAAATTTAATACAATCATTGAGAATTGTCGTGCATTAGTAATTGCTCATGGTCAGCAAATGTTAATGTGAAACAGTGAAACATCAACTGGGTTAGGCATTTCAATATAAGGCAGTCACTCAGAGTCTTTGTTTTTGGTGTTGCTGTTATTGTTTGCCATTGCTTCTGGTAGTCACACTCCTGATGTTTACTATGCCTACATTTAGGGATCTAATAATGGACTTTATGTCATAATCTTTCACAATTTATGTGCTCTTTAGACATCAGCTCACAAGAACCTTAACCTATAAAGACAGTTTGAAAAACACACCCTAAGTAAACTACTTTATTGTAATTCGCATTTAATTGCCTTTCTAAACAATAGGCAAATGTTCATTATAAATATTGTCTTTACAATTTTTCCTATATGAATGAGTCCGTGCATCAAACAAAAATGCGTTTTTCAAGTAGGAATTCCAACCTAATTGATGTATGATACATTAAAAATTTTAATATTTGATATTTATTAGGTTTTCTTTTATAACATTTATTAAAGAATATTTACTACCAAGGATGTACATACCAAAAGAGCACAGATTAAATGAAAAGTATTGTCATTTCCCAAGGTATCTGTCAAAATTTTTTATAGAATTTAATGTAAATCATTACAGTAAGTACTACAACTGAAAAGTCATTGCCATCTCCAGACTGACTTTTTCTTTAGTTTTGAATTTAAGAATATTGTATGCATATGTTAAAGATGTTTTTTTTCTTATAAATATTGGGATACTGTTCATATTGACATATTTTAAATGAAATTATAACAATACACACTCAGGATCATGGCGACTGGGGTAGTAGATTAGCTTTTATTTGCACACTTTAGAAGCAGATAAACAATATTTTCTAGGGCAAGTCTGGAGCCTAGCTTGCTGTGCAACAGGTCAAGTTCTGTTGATGTATGGCCTTAAAGTCCTGAGGGAGAAGCAGCAAGCTGCACAATTTAGAGTCCATTTTAGTGGATCTCAAGGCAATATTAATATAGTTAAAAGAATTCACAAACTTGTCTCTTGGATTTAAAAATACATCTTAATTACAAAAAAGTTCGGTTCTTTCTATGGTAGAAACTAGTCATTGACTAAAGATGTATCAGTTTCCTTGACAGAGGTTGTAGACAGCTGCAGCTGTTGGCTTTCACATTCTATTTGACTGGCTTTGTACAGATATTTTAAAATACTTTAAGATATTGTAAAATATTTTAAGATATTGTAAAATATGTTAAGATATTTTAAAACTTAATTAAGATGACTATTAGTTCATGCTGGGGAGATAGCAGTGTATTCTAGCTGCATAATCGTTAAAGAATAAGGCATACAGTAGTTTCAGTAATGCTAAAAGACATACAGGCAAGATCCATATCTCATAAACTGATAAGACTTATCTTTCCCTGCTTCTAAAACAAGTCAATGTTTTCTCCAGTTAATAGCTCAAACTTGAAGAAAAATATTGTTCAACATCTGGAACAAATAAGCTTTCTCTTTGATACAGAATACGTACAGCGTATACTTTACTGTCATAAGATGAATCAGAACAGGAAGATAGTAAA
Source organism: Pterocles gutturalis (assembly GCF_000699245.1). NCBI lineage: Eukaryota > Metazoa > Chordata > Aves > Pterocliformes > Pteroclidae > Pterocles > Pterocles gutturalis. The sequence continues at coordinate 45,492 of NW_010135485.1, forward strand.
CGGGCTCCTGTAGGCTAAAGACAAGAAGAGAAATATTTATATTAAAGCGATTTCTGAATGTTTTACAAAGTGCATCACGTGTTGTTATTACCCATTATCTCAAAAGTAAATTCCAGGATTTGAACAACTCTTATTTTTACTAAAAGTCACTTTGTGAAATTCCTACTTCAAGGTGATGACAGGTGGAATTAATTACAGGGTTTGGACAATTGATGACACCAAACTGCTACAGTCCTACTCACTAATGATCAGCAAATTATTTTACATTCATATTTGTATTTTAAATAACCAAAAAATGAAAAAAAAATAAAAAAGCTTTTGGTGTACTAAACACAGTATTCACAAATAACATGTTCAACATCTCTTCACTCTTTGTTATCCATCGAGATGCAGTCTTTTTTTTTTTTTTTTTTTTATTTAGATGTAACAGCTTTTCTCTACATTGTTTTGAAATAAAACTTGGAGGATTTTTTCCCTTCTTGCAAATTGATACAAGTGTTCTAACGATTATTTCCTGTAAGGGAGTGTGAACAGTGAGTGAATACCCACAGGAAATACTCGGGGGAGGGTGAATACCCACAGGAAATACTCGGGGGAGGGTGGGAAGTTCAATCTGAATAACAGGAGCACAATGTATCAAGAAAAAAAGAATTTTCACATTACTGAAGTTTTACCTGTATGACTGACTTATGTGAAGTTACAGTAAGCTTAGGTATTCTTAATACTTTACATATTGAGACTAGGATCTCATTTATGTGGCAAAAGTCTGCTTTCTTCAGACTTTTTACTTTTTATGAGTAGCGCAAGCTTTTATTTAAATGGGTATTTCCAATTAATTTATCTTGCAGCCTGTAAAAGTGAATTCCCTGTAGAATCGCTCTCAGCCTTCTCCCACTGGCCACCTTTATATGAGTTTCCTTCTTGTTGAAGTTTTCTGCCTGGAGAACTCCTTTATACTTTCCCTCTGTCATCTGCTGCTGCTTTTCCTCTTCTCTCTTTGTTGTTTGTATGTCTGCTGTTTGGACACAACCCAGACAATGTGAAAATTTACCAAGAATTATACTGCTTATTGTAATTTCACATATAATACTGGTAAAAGAGATCATTTCAAGCTTTTGAACACTGTTCTGTGTATGCTCAAGAAGCTCTGCTGGATTTAGCAACTTATAATCATACAGCAAACATGATAACAAGCCAGTAAACAGACGTGCAAAACCTTTGTTGGTGCATGCATCTAACTTGGCAAAATGAGCAGCAGTTCACATCCTTCACTTATAGTCATTGTTTCTACTTTAAGAACAAACATGTTATAAGTACAAATTGGCAACTATATAAAATGCATTTATTCCTGAGGCTTATAAAAGCTTACCTTCTGAGGTCCTGAATGGTATACTTGTCTTGGTTTCAGCTGAGGCAGAGTTAACTTTCTTCATAGTACCTCATAAGAGGCTGTGTTTTGGATTTGTGCTGAGAAGAAGGCTGATAACATACTGATGTTTATAGTTGCTACAAGGACAGTCAAAGATTTTTGAAGGACTTCTCAGCCTCTCTGCTGTGCCAGTGTCTGCAGGGGCAGGAGAAGCTGTGAGGGAGCACAGCACCAATTACTAGCCTAGGATTCAACCTTGGGTTTAGGACTGAGACCCAAATTGGCCAATAGCATACTCCATGTCATGCATATCATGCCCAGAACATAAATGAGGATATGTCTGGAAGTCCTGTGTCTCTCTGGGTTGCCCCTCTTTCTCAGGGTCATGCTCTCTCTCTGGGTCACCCCACTTTCTCTCTTTGGGTTGTGTCCCTCTCTCTTGGGGTTGTCTCGCTCTCTCAGTCAGCTCTCAGTCTCTGTGATGCTTGAGCTCTTACCTCTTTTCTGGGATTGTAGTTTTGAGACTCTCTCTTCTCTGGGGTCATTAGCTGGGAATGTGCAGAGACATAGTTATTGGGTGTTGAGCACTTTCAATATGCATCACTCATTTCTATATTTATATACATTACTAGTAATACTATCATTATTACATTTTTTTTCAATGTTATTGTTATTTAGTTATTAAATTATTCTTGTCTCAACCCATGAGTCTCTTTTTCCTTTACCGCTGTAATCCTTTTCCCCATCCCTGGGATGTGGAAGGGTGAGTGAGCAGTTGTGTGGTGTTGTGCTGTTAACCAAGTGGGTTCAGACCACTTCAGCTGCATTATAATGATATTTGTTTCAGTTGGAGATTACCTCCTTCCTCCATCCTATTAAGTAGATGAAGTTCCTAGCAAAGTGCACTGAGGAAACAATACTTCTTTGAGATAATAATTTGTTATGGCATAATGATGAAACACTGAAGTATTTGGGAGGGATCAGCTCTAAAAAATTCAGAATTAAACCCACAGTTCTGTGTTGTTTAGATATTTTTCTAAAAATTTATCTGTCCCTAAACCCAGAAATTGTTCTTGATCAATTATCTTGACCATATTTATTAAAGTTTTTATTATTTTTTATCTCTAGAATTTATCAGTTTGCATGGAGAATTATAATCTCCGAAGAAAAGGACTGTGGTATTTACATTCTCTGGCACATCGCAGATAGTGCCAGAGAACAAACAACATTTCTTCAAGTACAGTGAAAAAGGGTGTTGCATCTTAGCATTGATACAGTAATACAGTAGCCACTAAAACACTGGGATAAGACCTCCTCTGACTGAATTCCATTTTTCCGTAACGAGAACATCAGTTAACTCGTTGATTAAGGCATCCATTCATACATCCATATCTCATTGATTCAAGTAGACATTTAAGATCTCAGATATTAAATCTAAAGGCCTTGTTGAAATAATGCAAAGTTCCCACAAGTTGTCTGCGTGTCCCAGTGGTAGGGGTGCATATCCTCTGGGCATGATTCAAGGATCAGACACTTTTCCCTGATAGGTCCCTTGATGTGAGCAATTTGCTGTCAGCCTTAGTGCTTTATTTACTGCATGCAAGTATTCAGAAATGCACATTTACCTAAGGGACACTTGGTAGTTGAAGGGATGTCAGGAACAACTAAACGATGTACATAGGCACACAACTACTTCTGAGTGTCTGAGCAAGAACAACTTGTATAGGATGACAGTATAGGAATGTGAAGAAGTTCAACAGAATCAGTTCTTCTTGGTCCCTGACTAACATCTGAGAAAGTGGATCATCCTTCTTTGTTTCAGCTATGCTTTCTATATCATTAGGTTGTGGTGACTTCCTGCTTTTCCCAAAAATGCAAGAGCAATTAGCTGATTGAAACTGTAGAAAGAACAAGCCTGGTCCTCTAAGGAGAGGGAGATAATAATACCCAGAATAACATCTTTATTGCTTTTAAACTCAGAGTGAAACATGGGCTACATTATTTGTATAATGAATGCTTGCAGCCTAGCATGACTACTTAAAAAAAAAAAAAAAAAAAAAGGTTCTTATTTAAGAACTAAAGAGATCAAGGCAAGCCAAAAACACTGTTGAGAAATTGTGGTTAAAACTAGAACTTTTGCAAAATCACTTTTCCCATCACTTATGTTACACATAAGAAACAAGCTTAATACCTTACATGTTGACCAATTGACAAGCACTTGATTGACAGACCCAATTGATTTCCACCAATTGAGCACCAATTTCTGCTGTTCAGAAATTAACTCTGGAAATTTGAAAATGATGTGGACAATTCTTAAGTCACAATAGAGAATAAATATCTTTGAATGTAGCAAAAAAAACACAAGGAAAGTTCAGTAAAAATGGTAAAGTGTATCCTCCCTCTAGAAAATCTTCTTATAGCTTTTTATTGTCAGTAAATCAAGTTCGCTAAGAAAATTGTGTCTCAGTTTTGTTTTGCTTTACATGTCATGTTGTTGATTTTTTTCATTCAAAAGACTTATCTTAAGCATTTTCTCATAGACGTTCACTTTTAACATCTGTTAGACATCTCTTAAAGTAACTTCATTTCTCTAAGTGAGCAGAAACTAACTATTTCCCACTGGAAATAAAATACATGTACATATTTTTGTACTCAAATTTGTTTGATAAAAGGTTAGTTTGCAACCTCATATGGAAAGTGTGCATTACTACTATTTTTGTTATGAAAGAATAATGAAATAGAAAGTGCCTGCAATGGAAATGTGCAGCACTAGCATCCTCAAGGAACTAAAATGTAACTTAATAAGGCAAATTCTGAGTCCCAAAAAACAAAGTCTTAATTTATTGTATATCCTCAGATTCCCAAAATGTAAAGTACCCAAGAATGTAAATGTGTATGGTGTCAGACTCACAACTCCAGTGGCTTCTGGAAAAAGTAATAATCCTACAAGGTATTAAGCAGATCAAAGGTAATATTTTTAAGAGACAGTAACTGCATGTTTCATGTGACATGAGGGAACAGTGTACATTACACAATTGACCAGAGCAATAGAGCTTCTCTGTTTTATATTTGTTTCTTACGTACTAATCTACAAAGTGTCTCTTATCTAAGCATTGATGCCAATCAAAAAGGGAGATTCTAAGACATGAGAGGAATAACTCACCACGCACAATTTCAAGTCAGATACATAATATCTTCCATCACTATTTACTTGCTCCATCACCACAAAATAATAACCTTCACCTTTGTTCTTCAGCTTTTGTGAGCAGTGCCCTATCTGAGCTAAAATTCAGTGCTGAGGACAGTGGATTAGCTATTGTTATCTGAGCAAAAAAACTTTGCTTCCATATAACATTGCAGTGCTTTTTATACGGTGTAAGACTAGTTAAATTATGAGTACAAGTGCAATGGGAAAATTTCCTTGCATATTACTTTCTGAAATGCACATTATGGTTATAATTGACGACAACATAACCACTCAAATATTGAAACTCTTCTCCCTCTAACATTGATTCAGAGTGCAACTTTTTTTTTTCCTTCCCTCCAAAAGATATTGCTTCTTCCCTTATTAAATATGCGGCATGAATTCCTGTCACTAATAGTATTGAGTGTTTTGTAATGTCAGTTAGAGATGAGAGGCTACAAAGTCAAGTGGAATCCTTTAAACACGAATCTCAAGACACCTTGGCAACACTTAGAAGTCATGTCTCTCTTGAATCCTGACAGAAAGATAAATGATTAAGAGCTTGGCTGTAGCATTCATTACAAAGCCCTTATGCACACACACATACACCCACGTTTAACCTGCACCCAGAAATGTTAAATTGTGCTTTTCTGTTTCAGCTTCAAAATTTGTTTCTTAGCAATTCTATAAACTGCATAAATTTTTACTAATTTTGTATCAATAGAAATTTGTGGGAAGTTGAAATTTTATACACAGTGTTTTTCCCTTTAACTTCTATTGCTGTTTTACCTGGCACATTTTTATGTATAATATTGAAACAATTTTGGTAATAGGATAACATGATACATGATAACATATATATATGAAATACTAGGGCCTGAGCAGTGAGGCCCTGAACCAAAGTTGACCTCTAGATGAACCTCACAACCTAACAATATACCTAATATGTATAATATTGATCACATATGCAATGTATTACCTTATTAATATATACCAATTTAAAAAAGCTTTTGTTGTAGTGCTTATAGAGAATTGCTGTAATGCTTGCTGTAAGATAATAGTTGTGTAACAGTAGTCCCACTCGCCAAAAAGAGATATACCTATCTCAAACCTTCAAACAGACCTCTACGTGACAGAATGTAACAGGGTGGTGATGGCTTTGTTTAGAGACGCATAATCAAAGATAACCGGATACCTTTACTTCTTCTTAACTCTTTTTGGGTTCTAGCCAAGCGTGGAAAAAAGTTAACAAGCAAAGAAAAACTACACCAGATGTTTTTCTCAGCTTAAGGTATAGAGTTGTTTATTTAACTGTATAAAAGCAGGGATCATTTGCAGGGAAAATTGGAAGCTTCACCTGTAGAGTGGACGCACTGCATAGAGATTTCCCAATTGCCAGGAAGGGCTCTCCAATCCCCGCTGTAAATGGGCTCCCCAGTGACTGCGGATCTGGATGATGGTAATATAGGGCAGTTGGTGATGTATCTTTCTTAATCACTGTTGCTAACTCTATGTAGTAATTACCTTGTTTTATGCTTGCTATAGTAATTCGCTTATTATTTTCCTGCTTTACCTTGTCTTGCTTTATTTTCACTGTATTATTTTCCTCATTATTTTATAATTTTAAACATAAGTAGAAATAAACTTACTTTTTTTTTTTTAATTTGGTGCCTGTATCCTTTGTGCCAACCCTGTCAACTGGCAAAACAATACAAAATGCTTTAAAAAACAGTACAATATATGTTACCAAGAAGATGCACCAGTTTTAATGCTTTCTATTAAAAATGTATACTACCAGTAAATTTAATTAGTTTTGTTTATTACTCTCTTTATTTTAAGATTTTTCTAGCAGTCCCTAGACAGTGCTCTGGGTCCCCGTGATTTTATCTACATATAGATGATATAAACAAATAAACAAAGCAAAAGATTACTGCAACAATTCAGATAAAATTAATAAAATTAATAAAATTAATAAAATAAAGGAGTTTCACCAAAGACCTTGCTTATGTTGAATGAATTATTTGTAAAAAATTGTCATTATTTCTTTTTTTGTCTGAGTACTTTTCTTTCCCCAAGTGCTCTGAAAGTAGAAAAAATTCCTCAAGTATTTGAATTTTATTTCTTTAAAAAAAATATTCTGTTTTGTTCTATCCAGAGATACTTATCCAAATATCTTTCTTTTCTCTTCCTCTTCTCCTCCCATCCTTATCCCCTGGCCCTGTCTTGTCTTTTCTTTAAAGATTTCAGGTGTTTGACTATTAGTTTGTGTCATGGTTTAAACCCACCCATGAAGTTACTTGTTCACTCCTCCCCCACTGGTGGGATGAGGAGGAGAATTGGAAGAACAAAAAGTAAAACATTGTGAATTGAGGCAAGGATAGGGAAGGATCATGCACCAATTATTGTCATGGGCAAAACAGACTTGGGGAATCCAAATCAATTTTATTTTTTACAAACAAAACAGAGTAGGATAATGAGGAACAGAACCACATATTAAAAGAGCTCCTTCCCTTCATCCCCCCCATTCTTCCTGGGGTCAACAACTTCACTCTCTATTTCTCTACCTTCTCCCCTGCAGTGGTACAGGGGGACAGGGAATGGGGGCTGTGGTCAGTCTGTCACATATTCCTTCCTCCTCAGGGGGAGGGCTCCTCACACTCTTCCCCTGCTCCAGTGTGGGGTCCCTCCCATGGGAGACAGTCCTCCACAAACTTCTCCAGTGAGAGTCTTTCCCACAGACTGCAGTTCCCCACTAACTGCTCCAGGGTGGGTCCCTCCCATGGATTCATGGCCTCCTTCCGGCACATCCACCCACTCTGGTGTGGGGTCATCCCCGGGCTGCAGGTGTATCTCTGCTCCACCGTTACCCTCCATGGCTGCAGGGGCACAGCTACCTCACCATGGGGCTGCTCCACATGTTGCAGGGGAATCTCGGCTCTGGTGTACCTCCTCCCCTCCTTTCTTCACTGACCTTGGTGTCTGTGTAGTTTTTTTCCCTCACATCCCTCTCCTCATTCTGCTGCAGGTTCTTTTGTTGGCTCATGAAGAACTCTCGGCTCTTGGACAGGGGCTGGATCTGCAGTGGGAGCCGGGGTGGCAGCAAGGACTTGGCTGGCAGAGCCTGGGCTGGGATCAGGGCCGGGGCTGCACAGCTGCACTGCCCCACCAGCCCTCTCCATGTGCTGCTCCCCCCTTAAATATGTTATTCACAGAGGTGTTACCACCATCACGGCTTGGCTTGGCGTTGGCCAGAGGGCCAACTTAGAGCTGGGGAAGCTTCTAGCAGCTTCTCACAGGAGCCATCCCTGTAGCCCCTCCTCCACTACCAAAACCCTGACACACAAACTCAATACAGTTTGTTAGCAGTTGTTCATGTTTCTTTTGTCAGCATGTCAATGGATTACTTTAATCATGTTTTTCAGAAATGCCACTTTATTAATTTTCTCTGCCTGTTGGCTGTTGCCTATTGACAAATCTAAGAAAACTATCCTTTCTGGCAGTCATTATAGATTTAAGTCTCCTCATTATTTTGGTTAGTAACACTGTGTCCTTTATCCTTAAAAGCGAGTCAACAATTCTAAATACGTATTAAGAGACACAGAAGTAGAAAGCTGTTGCCAATATTATTTTATACATAACTTTTCAAAAATTCTTCCAGAATTGCAATGAACGTCCAGCATTTCACTTCCTCCTCTCAGGAGGTAGAAGTAGAACCAGCACTGGTAGTTTCCTGCCATTCAAGCAAGTTTGGTAGGGACATGTATACCCAGAATCATAGAATCATAATCAGCATTTGTTATTCACGTTACTATTGTCTCAACTGTACAACTAACAGGGATTCTGCTCTGCTTCTAGTCACTTTTTTACACTGTAAACACCTTCTAGGTAGAGGATTGTGAGAAGCAAAAAGTTTAGGACAAAGGAATCTAACTTTAGCACACAGGGATCTCATTTTAACTGTTAGTTTAACTTACAACCCTGAATTAATGAGAAAAAATTGTCCTTACTCCGCTGTGAGCTTTTGTGTAAGGAAGTTATATGCTGAGCACTATGGCATTACTCTAACAGAAAATCATTTATATGCATAGAATTTAATGAACTGTACAACCCCTTTGGTTCTTAGAGTTTGTCCATGGCCCCAGTATTACACCAAAACGTAATACCATCCAGACTTTATTACCTTCTGAGATTTTTTTGCCTCTGTGATGGGTTGCCCACTCCTCAACAAAAAAGAGGGAGAAAATATGATTAAATGCTCATGGATCAAGATAAGGTCAGGGGAATAAATCACTAACTACCTTCACAGGCAAAACAGAATTTACTAGGTGAAAATAATTTAATTTATTGTCAATTGATAATACAGTAATTTAGTGAGAAATAAAAACAAAACTAAAACTACTTTCTCCCTGCCCCCACCTTTTTCCCAGGCTCAACTTCTTTTTTGACTCTTATACCTCCTCCCCACCAAGTGGCACAGGGGAATGGAGAATGGGTGTTATGGTCTGTTCATAACACTTTGTCTCTGATGGTCATTCCTCCTCACACTCCTGCCCTGCTCCAGCATGGGGTCCCTCCTGTGGGACAATGTCCTTCACAAACTGCTCCAATGTGGGTCCTTCACTTGGGATGCAGTTCTCCAAGAACTACTCCCATGTGGGTCTTTTCCTCAGGGAACAGTCCTTCAGGAACTCCAGCGTGAGTGCCACACAGGTCACAGTTTCTCCCAGAAAACATGCTTCTGTCTGGGCTCTTCTCCACAGGCTGCAGCTCCTGTCCGGAGCATGCTCTGTTGTGGGGTCTCTATGGGCTGCAGCTTTCTTCAGAGCATATCCACCTGCTCCAGTGTGCGGTCATCCACAGGCTGCAGTGTAAATGTCTACTCTGATGTAGTCCCCTATGGGCTGCAAGGGGACAATCTACCTCACCACGACCTTCTCCATAGACTGCAGGGTAAGCTCTGTTCTGGCACTTCCTCCCCTCCTTCTTTCACACTTTTCTCACTCCTCTCTCCCAGCAGCTGTGCAGCAATTTTTGTCCTGTCTTAAATATTTTATCACAGAAGTGCCACCAGTGCTGCTGATGGGCTCAGTTTTGGTCAGCTATAGGTCCGTCTTGGAGCCAGCTGGCACTGCTTCTGTCTGACATGGCAACAGCTCCTGCTCTCTTCTCACAGAAGCCACCCCTGCAGCCACACCACTAGCAAACCTTGCTACATAAACACAGTACAGCCCCATGTCCGACAGAGTTTGGTACTGTTGCTTTGCAGAACCACAGCTTCATAACAATATTTTTTGTCCTTTTCAGAATATCCTATTTTAATTCTCTGTCAATAAGTTAAATAGTAATAAAACCCCAAACACCTTAGTCTGAAGGCCTGAAGTCAATAAATTCCTTTATTGTCTTTTTTGTTGTTGTTGTAGTTGCTCTGAGGGTTGGTTTGTTTTGTTGGGTTTGTTGTTGGTTTTTTTTTTTCAGTAGCTACTCAAGTTCCAAGTTGAACATGTTTTGACATTAGCAAGCCACCAAGTTCATATTAATTTTCTGGTCCTCTGCCTTTCCTGCAGCCTTGGCTAAAATGAACTAAAATATCACTTCCACCTTGGTCTCTTGGTAATAAGCTTTCAGCTGTTCTTTACTAGAAATACTTCATATGTCTGGGCCTTCATTATCTTTGTTAAAGTGTTCATCATTTTTACCTCCAATACTTGGTTGTTCAGGCATCTTTAGCCACGCACAAAGAGAGTCTATTGGCAGAATACACACAGCATACAATATAACTCTGGCTGACACAAAAGATATGTAGGCTTCAGCAAGCTATGGAGCTAAGCATCAAGACACCTGACTTGGACAAGGCCCCTTACGCACTTCTGCTGGTGAAGCAGCATCAATCCATGCAGAAGGTTCAGCCACTGTGTCCCCTGAGATCTAATCTTTTACCATGCTGCAGAGCTGTCAGCTGCCACCAGCTCCATTGACATGGGTGTTAGTGAACTGATCCAACAGTGCCTGAATGAAGTATTCTGTTCTCTTCCTGTTAAAGATTTTATACCTTTCCATGCTCGTGGTTTTCCTCTTGTATCCCCTATTTACTAATGATCTAATTTCAATGCGATATCTCTGCAATTTTACCTTTTTTTAACCTTTTGGCAGACCTTCTGTTGTCTTTCTCATAAAGTTGTCTTTCTCTTTCTGTTATTTCTCATAACTCTGTAATTTTGTCAGCTATCTGAGACAAGATTACATAGTCTTACGTATCAGATCTCAGCCCATAAGGTTAGCCTATTCATCTTCAATATGTAATAGGCAAGTAGAGAAATTGAGGTAGAACTACTAAAGAAAAATATTCAAAAAACCCTCCGCTTTTTCATAAATAACATAAAGAAATATTTATACTTAGCATGTAAAATTAAGCAATCTACTCTGATTAAAAGTACATATCTCTATGGTAACTAATTGCTACCACCTATTTGATTGATAACAGGTTTACTGTCATGGATATTTTTTAGTTTTATTTTTGACTAATATTCTGAAGTATAATTATTGCATGCAGACCTCTAATCACTTGTTATGAATTTGTAGAGATATAATTTGAAAACAACCCTCTAAACGCAGTTAATAAAGCATATCTGAAAAATGTTTTATTTCTGTATTTATACTGTTAATTGCAGTAGTAATAAAATAAATTGCCTGTAATCCAGTAAAGTATAATTATACCTAGCTTGATTTAGACAAAGATGTGGATATTTCAGTATTAGATAGCATGAAGTATTGTATGAATAATTCATAAGAAAATATGATTAATGAGACAATTTTGAGGACTTAGATTGAACAAATATTCTAACTGAGTTATGGGCATATTATGTGGGATTCATCTTATCTCACTTTAGCTGTCTAACAAATAATAATCTAACTCTAAATTGGTGTCTTAAGAGTGTCTCCATCACTGAAGAAGAGTAACCAACAGAAAAACAGGCAAGTGAAAATATGGCTCAGGTCTCTTGCTTAGCCTGATTAGAATAGCACTAGTTGTGATCTGAAACCGTCTAAACTATGAAAGTATTCTGTCAATACCTGACAGCGGGCATTAAATAGCATTTTCCAGAGCCTTTAGAATGTTCTTCAATAACTGAAAAAGTAGCACTTGAGGGATCTATACAGATTATAAGATTTTTTAGATTCATCAGTTCTGTATTTGATAAGTGCTTACTATCACAATTAGAATTAAGTTAATGAATCATCGATTAGATCCGAAGTTTGAATCTGGTAACTGATATTGGTGATGATAATTCCAACTCAAAAGAAGCAGTTATTTTAATTGAAGTCATTGCTTCGAAGTGAAGATGCTCTATATGGGATATACAGTATAAGATAATTTGTTATAAAACTTATAAAATTCAATTGTTTAAGAACATTTGAATTTTAATACTCTCATTTTTTTTCCTCTGTTTAAGTTCAACAAAATAACGGGTTTGCTTAATTGTTTTCAAGTTCTAAAGGAAAACAGATGAAAAATGTACAGGTTTTAATTTTTTTTTTCTTAGTAAAGTAGAATGTCACTAGAGTGATTTTAAAGACAACTACTTTTAAAATTTGTCAACCATAGATTACTTACATAGTTTCTAAGGAAGTTAAAAAAATGGCAGTGGATATGTAAATATGCTAAGACCATGGAAGTGTAATAAACATAATACTAGGTGCAGATAAGGTAGGAACAATATCATATAAGTAAATTGTTCAGCTGCAGTATTTTGTCTGGAAGTTTTGCTTTTAAACATATATATCTTTATTGGTTTTTTTTCTCCACATATGTAAGATTTAAATCCCCCACCCACCCCCACAGTACATTTAAATTCACTTACTCTTTTTTTGAATAATTTTTTATGCTTTGCTTCATTTAAAAAATAAATAAAATTATTGCAGTTGAAAGAAAAACATGTTTTGTTTCAAATGTTGATGAAAACACCTTGCAGGTGACTTGCACTTATAGGAAAAAAGACAAGGTTTTCTGGTTTTGTAGTTATTGTATAGTTAATCATATGTTCATTCTGTTTTGAATATATACTCATTCTGGATTACTTAACATGGATGTTTGGCTGTTTAGAAAGTCTGTGCAAAAGTAGGTCTGTACATTTCAAATGCAGGGAAAGCGAAGAAAATATGTTATTACCATTGCAGAGCAGGAGAGGGAGGGAAGAAGCCTGTGACCTTTTTATGAACAGCCGTAGAGCTGAAATGGATGAGAACTGCAAGCTGAAATTTGGCATGGAAATAGCTCTCATTTAAAAGAAATACCTTTGCTTTCAGAGAAAATTGGTTTTGACTTTACCAAGGTATGAGCTTTTGAATATTGAATACTGAGGACAGTAGTAAGGTTTTAAGCTTTCTCTCTTCCTTCCCTCAGTTCCTAAAATTTTCTTTTCATATGAACATTAAAAGTATACAATATCTTTACAGTAAATAGTGAGGTACTGTATATTGCTGCAGATTGGTAGTATCACCTATTTGTTTCATGGATACAAAATTGTCGAAAGAGTTTTTGACCTTTCTGGTGGTTTTGTTGTTTGTTTTCTTGTAACACTTATAAATTGTACTCTTTTCACTGCCTTCTCCCTCATCTAGGAATCACTGTCTTTTATCTGAAATGGCTTTTCAATTCAAAAACTTGTCAATTCTATATCACATATATCTGACTTGCAGGAGTGTGAACATTCACAAAATTGAAACTCATAGCAGTATTATATGATCCTGACTGCAAGACCTCTTTCCACAAGAGGCTTTTATTTCTCTCACATAATGTTGGATTGGATTCCAATTATCCTTCTAAATCAATATAGCTACTGCAGCAAACTCCAGCAGCCTTGGTTAACTCTCAATCATTAAGAATAAAGCACTCCTATTAAGTGATTTCATAACTGATAACAGCCTTGCCATGCTAGAGTGAGATAGTCTGGATTTAAATTACCATTTCAGATGGTTTAAAAAGTGACTTTTCCTGTTCATTCTTTATTCTGCCAGGAGTCCCCTATCTGAATCAGGCAGAAGATAGCACTTACTTACAGGTTCCCTTGCATGAGAAACTTCATACTAAAAGTGTGAATGTCTTTCCATCTTTGAGAACCCAAGATTACTTCATATTGGCTGAACCTATCATTGTCCTCCTAAACAGATTTACCATTTCTCATGAACTTTCAGAACTTTTGCCTTCATGGATTACTTAATTTGAAACCTTCTAGCATAGCTCTTTGGGAATGAAGAATTCTTCTAGCTGCTGCAGCCACTAAGTTATCCATATTTTAAACATTTGGTAGAGTATTTGTTCCTTCTCTTATAATGTTCATTTTTCTTTGAATGAACACATACTTTAATGGATTTTAGTTAGCTCAGAAAAACATACAGAAATATTCAAGTGAAGATTTTCAGATAGATAGAAAGTAAATTAAGTGGACTATATCACAGTCCAGAAATTAGAATTTCTGTCACTATATGGGTATTTTAAATGAAATTCATAGTATCAAGTTAAACTTACACTTTTATTTTTTCTTTGAAAACCTTTAAAAACTTAAATATACCTTCGTTGCAGAATGTAGATATCAGGATAATTTTTCAAAGGATCAAATGCCAATAAAGTCTGAGGCTGAACTTCAAGAGTCTTTCAGATAAGGAGATGACTTTGGATAACTTAAAATTTTTCCCCGAGCTTCCTTTCTATGGTGCTTGTTTAAAATGTGTTTGTTAAATTCCAGGGCAATTAGTGCAGCTAATAGCTGGTGAGAGAACCTTTCTCTTAAAGCCATATGTGCAGATAGTCAAGAATAAACAGTAGTTAGACATCCCTTCCATCACTGATTTAACTGGTAGGCTGCAGATTTGGTTTCCTCAGTTCAGTATATAATACTGAGGAAAGCAGTTCTTGATCTGTTCATATCCTCATCTCAGTCATCATGATAAACAGGTTATGCTTCTTTAGGAAGCATAGGCATTTGCCTGTCCAAGAGCAATTCAAAGATCAACACCAGGAAACTAACAAATATTTGTCTCCCCTTGTTATGAAACAACAGGGTTCACAGAAGTTTTGGTAATAATTTTGATCATTTTTTAAACTAATATTATTTGATATAAAAGTCTGAGAAATATGCTCTTGACAAGTAGGAGAACTGCCATTACAGCTTCCCTTTCTTCTTCACTGTTAACCCATGCTTTTTATTATTATTATTATTATTATTA
>NW_010135486.1:0-2959 GCF_000699245.1 Pterocles gutturalis
CCCCGGGCTGTCCCCGCGCTGTCCCCGGGGCGTTGGGGGGTATTTCGGGGCTGGGACGAGCAGCCGTCCTGCCCGTGTACAGGGGACAGCGTCACCGGCCCCGGGCTGCCCACCGGGCTCTGACAGATCGGGGTGGTGGGTTGGCAGCCTTTCCTGCCGCCGCCTTCTTGTCCCGAGGCTGTTTCTTCCCCTCCACCCCTCTGCAGGTTTCTGCATCCAACTGGCCCGTGCCTGGCAGGGCGAGCGCCAAGCCCCGAGCAGCCTTTAGCCGGGCATGTGGCATCCCCAGCGCTGGCGGGGACTCTGCCTGCTGTGGGCCATACCTCTGGCCAGACCCGGTACCAGCCCGGTGCTGTGCTGGCGTGAGACTGGTGCCTCTGTCCCTGCTGTCACTCGAGAAGTCTCGGTGGCTTTCCTGGTCTCTGACACAGAAGGAGAACTGTCAGCATGCGTGCCTCATTGCCGCCCTGGCACCCACACCTCTCAGGGCTCACCGCTTTCATCGGTGTTAAGGCCTTGCTCTGGCCACTGAACTCACTTTTTGGCACAGCGTTATGATATATAGAATGGGTCATTCAGGAATCAGCAGCTCTATTTATGTTAAACTTCTTATGGGCTCTGCTAGTATAGTGGTGGGGAACAGCTGTTTGTTCAGTTAAGGAGAAATGCCACCCCTACAAACCAAAAGCAGAAACATAAAAACCAGTGCAGTACAGACCAAGTAATTTTTCAGCCTTGTAGAAGCACTCTGCTGTCACACGTTGCATAGTAATGACACTAATGACTTTGTGTGTGTTTCTCTTTTCTCTTCTGCAGGCTGGTAAAGAACAACAGATCCAAACGGGTAAGTCCCTTTCACTATTCTTGCTGCTATCAAAAAGAAAATAAGAGAAGTGAGGTCAACAAACTAGTTTATTTTCTGGAAAAATGATCTGTATGCAGGCAAGCATTCCCTCGTGTAGCCCCACACTAGTGCCACCTGGGAGCGTTTGTAGTTGCACAGTGGTGTGGCATGACGCGAATTCGCCTGCCCTCTCATTGTGCCTTTGTGCATCCTGATACGTCAGTGCTTCCCTTCTTAAAAATAAACCAACAAGTTCAGCATCGCAGCATGCTTCACCCAGCTCTCTGAACGTCCCGGCAGATCAGCTCTGGGTCAGACACTTGGTCTTCTCTTCGGGATCGAGGAGGAAATGCCTACTCCGTTTCACCTGGGGAAACCATGGCTTCCTACCATTTTTCTTCTGTATTGGAAGTGTTCAGCCTTGTAGCTGGAAAAAATTTGTCTAATGGCAAGGTTTCTTCATAGTCTGCTGATATTCTAACGGCGGTGGTTCGCTGTTGCACTGTAAACTGATGGAGTTCTGTAAGGAAGGGTAGCACGAGGCTGTGTCTGATGGGCGAGGGTGCTGAACTGGGAGGCAGTGCCCACGGGGCAGCTCAGAGAGAGCTGTGAGCACCTCTGACTCTTCTCTGGAGCCAGGAAGCTTCGTGTAACGAGGAGCACACCCAGTTGAGTTTCGGAAGATCTGTGTTTGTTTGAACTAAGGGAGAATTCAGCGCTCTGTGGGACGGAAGAGGCAGCAGAAGGATGCCAAAGCTGGCGTTCTCTCTCCAGGGCATTAACGTGAGGGTGTGCCATCTTACATGCCCCTCGGTTTGCCCAGTTGTGCAATGAGCCTTGGAACAATTTCTGTCGAGCGCGAGTGTCTGCGCAGCGCTCTGGAGCGTGTTGATGAGGGGAGCGGTCGCGGTGGGAATGGACCCCGGGCAATTCTGGTTTCAGTTGCCATCAGATCTCCAGTTTGGAGGTTTGGTTTCAGGTTTTGATCTGAGGCTTTGTTCAGAAAAGAATTTCAAGTATTTCTCTAAATTTTGGAGGTCTTGTCTGGATTTCAGTTCTGGCACTGTGTTCTCCTGGGCTTGGGCTGATTTCCACTGTGCTCAGGGAATAACGGGAGCGGAGACGGTTAGGTACATTTAAATCTAACTGGCAAGCAGACGTTTTTTCCAGTGGTATGCTGATCCTGTGTTTTATTTCTAGTCATTTCCATGAGAAATGGATTGTATTTGAATTTCAGAAACCATAAGCTATACAGGAATGCGTCTTTTAAATTATACAGTACATCAGACAAAATTCCTTAACCTGGAAAATAACTTTTTCTGCTTTAACTTTTTCCTTTCTTTCACGGCCCCAGCCTTGCTGCAGTCTGGGAACATTTGAGGCACGAGAAGAGAGAGATGCTATTGCCCGGCAGAAGGGGGATCAGGCAAAGCCCCGGCGCCAGGTCCGGGTGCTCAGGCTCTGCCTGGCTCTCGCGGCACGCCGGGAGCTTTCACCTCGTGCCATCTCGCCCTCCTCTGCCTGGGAAGGGGGAGGCGGGAGGTGACAGGGGTGTTGGCTGTGGGTCTGTCCGCTCACAGCTCCCTGGTCCCCAGTGCCCTGTTGTGCTGTTAGACAACAGTAAAACCTGCGTGAGGGTTGTCTCCAAATGGGCTGTCCTACTTTTAAGTCCCTGTTAAGTGCCACTTTGCATCGGTGGTGTATATTTTGATTTGGCCCAGGGCTGGCTGCTGGCAGCAGCTGATCTTTCCTGGAAAGTCATTTAGGACAAATTGAAGCATATAGGGTTTGGTTTTGTTGGTTTTTTTTCATATCGGTACAGACTGTATTGTAGAGATAGGGAGTTACCCGAGCTTAATTAATTGCATTAATGTATAATGCAAATGCCTGGAAGCTGTCAGGAGGAAACCTTACTCTTGTCGCTCATGAACCACTGAGCCTGAAGGTGCTGGCACGCGGGGGGGTGCTGCATCGTCGCGCGTCCTGCCTCAGCCTCCCACGCAGCAGAGCTCCAGCGGTGCTTCTGGAGGAAAACTCTGGTGTCTGACCTGCAAAGGGCAGCGCCAGGCTGCTCCGGAGCCTGGAGAAACGAGTTTGTGGTGTGCTGCAGGTCAG
>NW_010135486.1:2980-56543 GCF_000699245.1 Pterocles gutturalis
GAGATCGTTCCTGGAGCGGTGCGTGTCCCTGGGACACGCTGGCAGTGAAGGGAAGGAAGGAGGGACACCGGGGGGATTCCATGGGAGCCTCTGTTCTTGCAGCCCCTTGCTTTCATTCCCCCGCCTGGCAGTGTCTGGCGCTGCGGTGTGCTGCACAGCCTCCTCCCTGGGCGGCTGCACAGTCCTGTGGGAATTCTCAAGCAACCCATCTCCCTTCTCCACCTCGTCCTTCTGTCTGGGCATTTCTGCCGCCTCAAGGCAGCCAAGCAGAGGGGATCGTAGCTCTGGAGTGATCCAGATTGGTGGAGGAGACAGACCAAAACCACCGCTTCACTGGGGGAACCGCTAACCAAGGGTGAAGGCAGAACACCTGCTGGGGCATCTCTTTGTTCTGCACCCTCTCTCCTTGTTACTAAGCAGCACTTTGCTTAAGTACCGACCAGCTCTGTGCTCATCCCATTACGGTGATCTGTGGGATGGAAGGGGAATCTTGCAGGACGTGGGAACTCATGACAGTCTTTTTATTGGAGTGCTGTCCTCTTAATTCCTCCAACAACAGGGAATTATTTTTTCCCAGCACTTCCACTGCAGAGCTGGATGTCTGGCATCCAGCAATCTGATTGTATCATAGCTTGTGAGCTGAATTCTGGAGGTGTGACGTTGGCTCCAGTCCTTTTGCTGCCTGAGCAAAAATGTCCAAGCTTCCTGACCCTACAGGACATGTTCAGGGACATCCTCCAAGAGAGGAGAGGGAGCGCTGGAAGGTGACGGTAACTCTCGTCATCCCATCACGTCAGTACGGGACAGTCTGGGACTCCACACGCAGCCCAGTGCTGGAGCAGCTTGGATGGGGTGGTACCAGGAGTGTCTTGCGCAGTACCCAGTGTCATCTTTACCAAAACAGTGGTGCTTTTGGTGTAATGTTAGTAGGCTTCCACACTGCTATTCCTGATTGACCTATTGGCTGGGAATATAAAGAGGCGGGTGTGGTTACTGCATGTAGTGATTAATCCACGTCTCATTGCCATGCCAGAGAAAATGTTGGGGAAAAAATTATGCTGCTGACACTTTTTGTCCGGTCAGTGGACAAAATTTCACAGGTCACGGCAACAGGCGAAGGAGATCCTGTGATCAAAGAATTAATTTCTTCATAAAGGTTGGTCCTCTGGTTGCAGCGCAGAAGGCTGGAAAAAGGAGAGTCCTGTTATCAGAATTTATTTATTTGCAATGTGAGGAAAAAAATAAAATCAGAATAATGAACACGAAATTAGGTTGGAATACTTTATAAAATAACAAAAAAAGTAATATCAAACTTTGGTGGCTTGGTTTAGACTTAGGAATAATTTGTCTGAGTTGTCAGAAATTCCTGCTTTTCCACTGCTTGCACTGATTTCAGTTTAGACTCTGCTTTTGAAATCCTCTTTCTTAAGTGGATCTTCATCTGTTTGGATTTCTACTATGGGCATCCACGTGAGCAATTTTTGGTCAATATATTTCACAGAATCTTATGGGTAAAAAAAAAGTTTAGGGCTTTTGAACCTCCATTGTCCACAGTTGGTTTACAGGGCAAAGGCAACTGCTGGGAGCCAGTGGTGTTAATTCTTCGGTTTCATGGGTATTTGAGGGGAAAAAAAGGACGGTCAGACTTTTTCGGAGGCATTCTCTAGCTAATGGTGTTTTGGCACACAATGAAAGAATGGGATGTTCTTTCAGAAGTGCTTCCTTTCAACTTAAACATTGTGCAACTGCAGCAGCAGTTTAAAACCAGATGAAAAAATGAACAAAATTGAGAGTTAAGTGTTTTTTCTGTTGCGCTGTGTTATTCTCTGATCGCGGCTGTAAGCTTTGAATTAGCAGAACAGAGCGGCTGGGAAGCGTTAGTGTAGCAAAGGGAACACCTACAGCTGGAACAGCGTTTCCTCGGACCGTGGAGCCTCTGGAAAAAGGGTAACAGGAGTCAGCAGAGGAGTTCAGATGTTCTTCAGCGTTTGGTCATGTCACATTTAATTTTAATTGCCTTTGAGCAAAAGGCATTTCCTCTTCTAGCTCAGCATTTAGGGACTCTGGAAGAGGCTTTTGCTGACTCAAAAACTTGACAGTTCTTATTTTCCACCCTTTGTTCCTACCTTCTTGTGGCTAGCTGGCTGTTCTTGTTATAGCAAAATAACTTTTTTTTGCCCCCGCAAGGAGGAATCTGGGAATGCTGCTGCAGGATGTGCAAAGCAGTTTCTTGGTCGTGCGGTGAGCACAGAATTTGATCACCAGACTGTGGTCTCTGGCATTGATCTCCCTGCTTCAAAAAAAACCACAGAGAGCCTCGGTGAGGCAGGAGGAGGAATGTCAGCCTGTGAATGAAATCCCATCGCCGGAGCACGGGGAATGCGAAGGTCTAGATTTTTACTGTGACCCACTTAGGAGATACACCCCAGCAGCTCTGTCTCCTGTTGGTGGCCCGACGTCTAATTACTAAAAATGAGTCAAGAGTTTTAATTCGGTCCCTCCTCTGAGGAGGCAGGTTAGCAATCCTGCCTCCGAGTTCCCAGTGTTTTAAACGGGCATTATCCCAAGGATGATGTGCTAATTAGGACACCAGGCTTAGAGCCTGATCCTGTAGGTGGATGGCAAAGCAGGCTGAGCTGGCTGCTGCTGGAAACCATCCGTGCCTGGGAGCTGGAGGACGTGGAGGACGTTTTCCGATCAATGGACTTGAAAATTCACTTTTCACTTGCCTGGGATATCGGATTTGTGTGTTATATAGAGATATTTGTAGTGCAAGAATTTAAATCTCTGTCTGTGTCCTACTGGTACCACACATGTTTTTGTGTCACATCCCTCAGTAACTGGCATAAAAGAAAATTGGAGCAAAACAAGTTCTATGAAGCCCTTAGGAACATTTTCCTACTCAAGTTATTGGTTGAATTGCGTGAGTTTCTTAAAATAAGCAGCCGCTGCTTCCAGGAGTTAGCTACTGAGATTTTTCTCTATTAATTCTCAGTTCAAGTGTGATTCACCCTGGGAGCGGGTAGAATTCAACTCAATTAATTAAGTACATTTATTTGAGGAATTCCCAGTGGCGTTTAGTGGCAGCATCTGGGTACCCAGCTGTGGAGCTCTAAATGAAGGGTATCAGTGATATCATTCCGATGTTGCTTTTGCCAGTTCTCTCAGGAAGAGGAGAGCCAGGGAATATTTTTTTCTATAAGGCTACGTGCCTTTTAACTCTCGTAAAGTCTAACACCCAGGTAATAAGACTCAGAGCTTGGCACATTTCCTAGCAGCAGTTTGTCCCACAGCTTTCCCTGCCAGGGAACAGCTCTCCTTCTCCTTTTACAGGATGGAAGCTGGACACCCGGTACCCTGATTGCTCCCGGATTACAAAGGGCTCACAGAAAGATAAACCCATTGGGTGGACGTGCGCTGCAGTGGTGTAAAATGACTTCAAGGCAACGGGAAACCCGTGTGTGTGCGTCCCGATGAAGGGCTGCAAATGTGGCGAGGAGTAACAGCAGAAGAGCTTCCTCTGAGCAAAGGGGAGAATTTGACAGGGTCTGGGGATTTTTTGTGTGTTTAGGCTTTCTGGTGTTTTTTAAGTGTTACTGAAGTTACGCAGAGAGGAGGGGCAATAGCGAGTTGCTGGGTGAGGGGGTTTGTTAGAGGAGCTCTGCTGGGGGACAGGGTACTGCTTATGCCACTGCTGGCACCGATTGTCAGCGGTGTGTGATACCCACCGGGTTCTTGTCTGTATCTCCGTTTTCTAAGGCTCCAGAAATAGGTGTGGAAATTGCAGTTATAAACCCAGGGCAACACTTCATTTTCTAAACCCTACTGGAGGTCTTGACACAGGAGCAAGTTCTCTTTAGGGGGAATGAAGGAGCTGCATGACCGTTCTTACAGGAGAATTCAAAAGGGTCGCTGCCTCTTCTCTGGCTGGTGAGCAAACCTAAACCCCAGGAAGCTCCCCAGGTACATGTAAATTAATATTTCAGGGTTTTCTCTGTAAGTTTTATGAAAACAGAGTCATGAATGACCTGCTTCTTGAAAATTTTGGCATGCAGAGGGTATTTTGCATGCGCTTCAAGTATATCCCAGTGCGTGTGGTGTGTGTTTATTTGAGGTGCTAACCGGGCACAGCTTCTCCATCCAGCCCGGCGTGATGCCGGTGCTGCAATGCCTTCCTCCCGCACCCACCGCCTTGGCCCGCCTTGCTTACCAGTATGCTGTGTCAAGTGCTTTTCGTCTTTCTTACCTCTCCTCCTCCCGGACTCTGCGTAAAAAGCAGTACAAAGCGTTTTTATAATAGCATTTGATAGTGTTGAGAGTCTTAAAGGCTTTGCTGTGAGGTACCCAGGTGAAGATTTATTTATAAGCTTGAGTGTCCAGCTGGGGAGAGCACTGACACCTACCTTACGCTGTATCGGTGTGCTTATACCCAGACCAGCTTGTCCGGTACATCATTTAATGCACGTTGGTGGGCGGGTGGCACTGTCCCCTGCCCTGTTAAAAACATCCCCAGGTTTGTACCGTTCTTCTGCTGACCTCGTCGCTAGGGTGATTTGGGGTGGCTATGCAGCAGCCCTGACCTGGCAGTGCTGGCGGCAGAGATGTGCGGCGAAGGCATCCAGCACATGTGGCGTTTGCCGTTAGCCTGGAAGCACAGCGGGTGTGGTGTGGTGACGAGCCGCAGCTGGAGTGCTCTCAATGAGCGCAGCCCGTGGCAGTCCAGACAATGCCCTGTTGCGTCCTCGCTTTTACCGTTCCTCCCAGTGACGTACGTTTCGGTAGCTGCCCAGCTGTTCTTTGGTCTTCGGGCTCGTTCCCTGCTCTTGTTCTAATTTCTGTTTGCTTTTGGGTGTTTCTCTTGGCAGAATTACGAAGAAGCAGACCGAGACCATACGGGTTAGTGATTCCAATTAGCACCAATGCAGACGGGAGCTATATCTCCAACATCCTCTCTGCAAGTCACCAGAGAAGATCAACGCGGGAGGTATCGCAGAGCCCCAAGCAGCTGTATTTTAACGTCACTGCGTTTGGAAGGGAATTCCATCTCCGGCTGAAACCCAACACTCGGTTAGTGGCTCCCGAGGCGGTAGTGGAGTGGTACGAAGACTCTGTGGAAACTGGAAACGATGCTGGCAACGCAAGTCAGACTGGAACCGCTACAGAGCGGCTGTGGAAAAGAGAGCCCCTGTGGAGCAACTGCGCCTACGTGGGAGACATAACGGACGTCCCCGGAGCTTCCGTTGCTATTAGCAATTGCGATGGGCTGGTAAGGCTTGTTCAATGGCATTGATGTCCAGTGTTTTACCATTTTGTTGCTTTTAACTACACATTTCTAACTGATACAATTTGAAGAGGCTCATTTCATAAATCCTTTAGAAAATGCCTCAGTACGTGTGGATGTATGGAGTCCCTCTGCTTTACTCTGGGATAATTTCTTGGAGTTGGATGCACAAAGTCTGTAGTGTCACCGGTGGGGAAGAGGGAAACCAAACCTACATTTTGTTGGTTCTTCTTAAAAAGAACTTTCACGAGGTGTTACAAATGGGGAAATTAATAATGAATTTATTTTAAGATTTAAAAGATGACCTGTTGGTGAGTGAATGTAGAATTCGGCGTCCAGTTCGTCATTGTGTACATCTTGGGCAGCAAAATCGCGGGCTGCCCTGTAGTCCAAGAATAGCAGCAGATTTAAGTTGTGAAGTTTTTATTTATAAAATAAGCATGTTTTGTGTTTTCTTACATGCAGTTTTGTTTCATCAGAAGGTATCATATGCGAATTGAGTGGTTTGCGTCTTTAAATGGGCTGTTCCAATGGGCTGTTCCTAAACCAGTGCTGGCCCGGTGGCTGCGTTAGTTGAAGACGCGTGGCGCTTCGTCGTGGCTTCAGCAGAGGCAGCGGCTGGCCTGGTGCAAACCCCGTACTGAAAGGCTGGGCATATATTGAGCGCACATACCGTTCGTTAATTCAATCATGCGGTAAAGCAAGCGAACAATGCTTACCTTGTGCTCTTTAAGGAGCAGGGGCAGCAGTGGAACATGACCACAGCATCCAGATTAATGCCGTGGCTCCTCTGCTGCTGTTCAGAAGAGCAGTCGCATCAGCAGCTCTGCAACGTGTCCCTTCGTGGAAACAGGTTTCCCTCTTCCCGTCCCAGGCCACGCGTTGATGATTCAATTCCATTTTGTGATAAGTACGGGCTAGCAAACCTCGCCTCTGCCGTGTGCCTCTGCTGTCCGTGATTTATTTCGGGTAAAGCAGTCAGCGTGTGTGATTGCAGAGATGTCGCAAACTTGTGGTTCTGAGCTTAGGGCTGTGCACAGAACTCCTTGTCTTTCCTTACTTAAAGAAAGGGAATACTGGTGGTGCGTCCAGCTGAGCTTATCAGCTACTGTCAGCTTGGTGTCTTCTGTTTGGTTTGGGTTTTTCAGGAGAATCTGTTGGCAGTGCGCTGGGTTTACAGATGTGCAGACATCTGCCCAGACAGAGTTCCAGATGTTCTCACAGTGAACGAGACCCTCGAGCTGGGAGCTGTGTTTTAGCAGCGTCCTGAATGAAGTTCTTGTGTGAAGTGAGACAGCGCTTAAGACAATAAATTGGATTAAATGGGATTAGATGAAGGAGTGCAGCAGCTTTGGCAGAGTTGCCATGTGGCTGGCAAGCTGCCGAGTTGTGTTTTCAGTTAGCTGCAAGGAAGCAGTTGCTGCCTTCGCAGACCTTCACGTGTATGAGAAGACAGCAGGTGCCAGAAGGGTCCTGAGTGAAGAAGAGGGGGGTTCTGGGGTGTGTGCTTTATTGCTGCGCTTTTCCCGTAGCTCTTCCTGTGCTTTCCGTGGTTTTAGGGGCTGGGCTAGGAGAAAATGTGCTTTTTGTGTAAGGCTGGGAGTGGGTAAATGCTCCTGCATGACTCTTGTCTTTGTCCATCTCAGCCCAAGCTGTCTCCTCCAGGCTTTGGGGGGTTTCCTCAAGCCCCTGAACCACCCGCACGTGGCAGGGTTGGAAACCAGCACGGTAAGGAGCTGTCACGGCTGTTGCCTGACCTTCCTGCTTCACACCCGTCTTCCCAGGAGCGACGGTGGCAGGCGCTGCGGCTGGCCTGGTGCCTGGGGGGGCCCTGGCTGGGAGAGAGGCGAAAAGGGGATCCCCTTGCGGCCAGAGAGCTGCTGCGGCGCCTCCTCCGCTCCCTGTGTCGCCCAGCCTGCGTGGGAACAGCCCGCGTGCTGAGAAGCACCTTTATGGAGCACTTGGGCTTGCCCGCTTCCCCTCTGTGATGTGACAGTGCTTTGGAGCTCTAAGCAAGTGAGTGTGGAACAAGTAAATAATCCTGAAGATTGGTGGGATGTCAGGTTTGGGTTGGGGGTTTTTTCTCCCCCCCAGCTCCAAGGTTAGTAGAAGTAACGTCAAGTTAGCGTTTCTGGCTTCTCTGTTGCTGTGCTGTGTGTGTCTCACCAAAGCTGGAATACTTCATCCTGGGTGTATCCTAAAGATGTGAAGAGTGGGATGATACGGCTTAACGGAACCTGGAACAGCAGTGAGGCGTTCTAGGGCCCTGTGTCTATTGGAAAGATTTATTTTTGACTTCAGAGGAATCTAGACAGTCTCCAGGGTAGCCGGCTAGGTTCTTGCCTTTTTGGAGAAAGGGAATCACTGTGGCAGTGATTCACTCAGTGTGTAGCTGATGAAGGAAGGTTGATATCCTGAGTGTGCTCACAGTACTGGAGCAGAACACTGGGCTTGCCACCCGCCAGCCAGAGGCCTCGCAGGCTGTGTTTTGTGTGTAAGGAGATCGCTAATCACGACTCGTGGGACACCTCCTGACAGCTGGGCACCGCTGGGTGGATGGTTCAGAGGGACGGGATGGTGCTGAATTTGGATTGATCGTAAAGGCATGGGATAATCGGCACCTGCACTAATACAACAAGGTTCTGCCCATGGTCTCTTCCTGCATGTAAACTTATATTTAAAACTCAAAATATTTGAACACTCTTGTTTTTAAATAGTTCAGCTGTCTACTTTTGCAGTACAAGTTAGCTGCATGCCATCAGTTTTTCAAATTCCTGTCTTGACATCTGCTTAATATCCCCTGAAAGCAACCCTGCCTGTGTAAAAAACCGCATCCATGTGCGTGCACTTGTCATAGCAAACGAGCACTAAAGACTCGTGTAGAAGCTTCCTGTTGTTTTTATTGCTGTTTCAAAAAAATCGGGCAAGTAGGTGGCAAGTGCCGTGTGATGTGATGATAGTGATAAAAGCCCCTGTGAAGCAGCATTTTGTAGTTCTGCTGTGTGAAACAGGTCGGGCGGATGTGTGATGCTGTGTAACGCTCGCTTGGTTTGGCATTGTACGGCAGCGCCTTGTTTCAGAAAAATGTGCTTCTGCAGGTGTCAGGGGTGTATTCCTGGTGTTATTTTGGTCACTGGTGCTTGAGGAGGCTGGGAAAAGGCTCAGCTCACCCAGAGAACGCTTGCAGGCTGGCTGTGCTCCCTTCACACACTTGTAGCCTGTTGATTTTTGCATTCCCATGTCTTGTTTTGCCTCCTTCCTGCTTTTCCTTCCTTTCAGTGCCTGTACAGCAACATCTCCGCACTCTCCTGCTGTCCATCTCATGGGGCTCAGAGTTACAAAGGGGAGTAAGTACTGCTAAAGGTGATGGCAAGCCTTCCCGCAGAAGTTGCCCGGCCTGTCCCTGTTTCCATGAGTAGCATCTTCACTTGTGTCCCCCTTGCAAAGATCGGATCACGCAGACAGTCACGAAGAACGCAGTTTATCTGATTTAGTGCCAGATGGTGTAAGTGCTGCCTTCTCCTCTGGATACCTGTGGGCATGTGCTGTGTGTGTGTCTGCACGACATTAAATGTTTAATCGAAGGTCGGTTCCTCAGCAAAGTGGTTAAAGTTAATCTGCTCCCAGGTGGGCAGGTGCTGGGTGGTGTTTCAGTGTCTGGCTCGTGTGGTGGGTGTCCTGGTCTGAGGTGCCAGGGTGCTGCAGGTTTAATGGCTCAACTTGTCAAAAGTTACTGGAGTTTCTCTGACCTTGGAATTGTGTTGCTCAGAAAGTGTTGGTATGCATCTAGAGGAGCACGTGGTTTAGAAAAGTGGGAAAATAATTGCAAGATGTTCAAGAAGGTGGAACAAAGTCAGTTCAAAGCAGATTTTGCAGGTGGCGGTTTTCACAGATCGCTTGTGTCGTCTGTGGAGGATGCAGAAGATAACCAGCTGCAAAAACCCTGACAAATGTCTCAGATCGTAAAGAAACAGAACATGGAAACAACTTTTGGAAATAACGAAGTACAAGCTTTCAACTCAGTCTCTACCTTTTTGTTGCAGAGGGAATGGCCTCAGTTCCTCAATGGCTTTCTTCCTTCTGTAACAACCCCCAAAGAGCTGCTGGTATGCGATGCACTTGGGCTGTACGTAGGTTCTGAACCATGTCTTTGTAGCCGTCTGCCTCCTGGTTTGAGCTGTGATCTGGTTTATACTCACACCTGTGCCTTGCCCAGTGGGAGCGTTGCCTTCGTTTCTGACAGAAGGTTAACCTCACTTGTTGTAAATGGCAGGGCTGGGCCAGCATGCTGAGTCTGTCATCTTGGACTTGAGTTACCACCTGAAACGTGACTTGCTTCATTTATCGGGAAACCGTGGCCTTCAAGTCCAGGGCTATGTACACCCCTTTGAAAGTACAGCTGTCGGCAACTGAAACACCTTCACTGGTCTGCCTGCCTTTAGCTGTTAAACCAGGGAGAGCCTTCACGACAGACCCGCTGTCAGGAACAAAACCAACCCTGGCTCAGATTTATAATTTGAGATGAGTTATTCCTCACTTGCTTATTGTCATCTTTTTTTTGAAGAATATCGAGATGGGAAGCAGCTTGTGTGTGTCTGTGAAGCCCTTACAGTCAGCACTTCTGCACGAGTTCATGTTCAGATGTTTGTATTTGGGGAGTTTCAACATCTCCTCAAAGTTCGGTTTGAATTATTGGACACGACAATCTCTTAGCACAGAGCTCTTGAAAGTAGGGACTACTTAAATGTTAGTCTTTGACTTTGTCTTAATTTCACCCTTCCCCTTCGTGGAAGGCAGTTGGTGAGAGTTTCCTGCCTCGGTGGTTTGGCATTCGTTGGTGATGACAGTCGTTTGCAATGTCTGAGCGGAAGGATGTACAGAGATGTGCGCAGGTGCTTTCCTTTGGCACATACACCTGAAATACACACTGGAGTATCTCAGACTGGAGACACTCGCACAAAGACTTAAGCCCCGGTTCAGGAAAATCCTTGAAAATATGCTTAAGTTCAGGGATGTGGTTAAGTGCGTACCAGGATCTACGCAGTTTCAGGGTGTTTTGGTTTGTTTCAGACGCTCTTTATTACCCATTGCTCCATCAAGACTCAAGTGAAGGCTCATCTCTCATTCACGTGTGGGTATTAGTGGATTGTTTCAGCATCGTTCCCCTGAGCTGGCGCGGTGCTGTTACTGAATGGAGAAATTGCTTTCTAGGAGCTTGTGATTTTTATCAGTGCATTAGAAAAGCACTCTGGAGACCAACACTGGAGCTGCTGCTGAGCATCTGGTGGCAGCCCATGGGAAACTCCTGAGGAGGGTAATTGCAGTGTTGTAGAGAAGAACGTGGTTCGGGAACCGCTGCCGAGCAGGGCTGCTGTGGAAGGTGACCGGAGCATCGTCACTTCTCAGGGGGGAGGCATCACCACAGCAGGCACGGTTGTGCTCTCAGGGGGACGGGCTGAGCATCGGGGCTCGAATCGGGACCGTCCCCTGGGCCCTGGAGGTCTGTCCCAGCGTGGGAAGCTGCGCGCTTCCGCTGCCGGGCTGCGGCCAAGCGGACATCTGGCGATGCCGTGCCTCTGGGAGCCTGACACACTGGAAGACGCGCTGAACGGCCAGGGAGGTGAAACCGTGTCCTGACCGCGCGGCCGGCAGCAGTGTCTCAGGCTGATTTAATGTCCTTACGCCCCTGCTGCCCTGTGCTTTCCACAGCAATTACATCCCTGCGTGAACTCCCGTAACCGGCCGTGCGTGTTCTTACCGCTCGCCTTCTGCTGCGCTCGGCAGCCCCGCGGACTTATTAACTGGGCTGGATGCGTTGCAGCTGCCTCCTGGGGCTGACAGGTCCCGGCTGGGAGCCTCGGCCGGTCCTCCCCGTTTGACGGAGCAGGCTGCTGGGTCGGTTGCCTTTGGTCACTGTCAGGCTGGGCTGGACTTCATCCCTGTCACTTTTCCAGTGCGAGGCTAGTATTGACTTTCCAGACATAGCAATCCACAGCAAAGAGGATTTCTCAAAATTCAGAAGCTCCAGAAACTTGGAAAAACACAGTGCTGTTGTGTCACTTATTCAGGATTTTGGGCTTCTTGCATAAAACAGAGGGAAGGAGTATTGAGAAGGGAGGTGATGGTGACACCAATAGAGTATAAAATAATGTACCATAGGAGATCCTTTAATTTGCTTCTCCTTGAAGCTGTCACTCAAAACAAGCTGGTATTTCACCCTTACTTTGTGTGGTCAGTCTGTGCAGATGGTCACTCAAGCTCCGTTCGTTCCTTCTCGTCTGTTTTTATCAGTTTTTCTAGTGGAGCCGGATTTGTGCCAGTGATGGATTTGCCTCACTTTGTACAGGACCCGATTCTGAGCCCTTGCCTTTCCTTCTCTCGTCCTGCCTTGCGTTTCTCCCGTTCACCCTCAGAACCAATTCCTTGTTCCCCCGTAAGACCTCCCTTTTCTTCCAAAGCTCTCATCAAAACAGATTTTTGTGAAGCTTTCTCTGTTACAGGAAGATGCCAAAGAACTTGTGTCTGGAAGACACGCAGTGTAGGTAGATGCATGAACAGCTTGGAGAGCGTTGGGAAAGGATGATGTGACCAGGTGAGAGAAAGCAGGAGAACATCTGAGGCCCTCCAAACCCCAGCTCAGCTCCTCGCCCTCTGCCTCAAGTAAGATTAAACCCACTTGAAAAGGAAGCTCTTTTTTAGAGATGCAGAGAGAATCTCTTGGCTTCAGCAGATAGTTTGAGAAGCCTGTTGTTGGTCCCAGCTTGTGGCAGCCTGAGGATGGCCAGCTGGGGAAACCTCCGTGCTCTGTACTTCCTGCACACGGTAGGAAGCAGTAAAAAGGGTGATGCTCGGAGTTTCCACTTGGTTGTACGCTCTATGTTTTCAAGGCTGATTCACCCACTCAGTCCTTCCCTGAAATTACAATTTTCCGATGGGCTACAGCTCTCTCTCCCTTTGTTCCAAGGACTGTGTGGTCATAGGAAAAACTGAATAGATGTACAGTAGTGCCGCTACAGACTTCAAGTGGATCAAACTGGGCCAAAATATAAGGAGCTGCACAAATATTTTTCATAGCATGGAAATATG
This sequence comes from Pterocles gutturalis, assembly GCF_000699245.1. Lineage (NCBI taxonomy): Eukaryota > Metazoa > Chordata > Aves > Pterocliformes > Pteroclidae > Pterocles > Pterocles gutturalis. The sequence continues at coordinate 15,348 of NW_010135486.1, forward strand.
CGATCAGTTTGGATAATAGGTTTTCCAAATGGAAAAAGATGCCGTGTGTTTTTAGAGTGGAGCACAAAAGCGAAGGGCCTGACAGTCTCCCACAAGAGCGGCTTTCCTCCTGCGTGGAGAGGGGCGGGAACAGCCCCGTCTGCTTCCTCTTCCCTCTGCACAAGGTACTGAGAAGAGTCCTGGGTAAGGAGAAACCAGGCGTGTGGCCTGACCAGCTAATGAAATGGAATAGGTGAAGGACTGTGCGTCCCCGCAGTACGGTCCCTGCCTGCCCGCCCGGCGGTACGACAGCCCAGCTCCGCTGTGGCAGAGCGAGGGGGCACGGAGGGACGTCAGCGGGGGGGTCACAGCTCCCCTGGGCCTGGGAGTGAGTCAGGACCAGGAAGATCCCTTTGAGCAAAGGGATTGTGGACAGATTTGAGATTTTTTTTTTTTTTTTCCTTCAGTAGCCTTCCCCAAGCGTGATTTCTCCTGGAGAGAAGGAAAGAGCAAGAGCTGGGACGGTGAGCAGGCTTCAGCAAGGTATCTGAAGTCTGTCTTTGAAGGAACTCACGTTCCCCCTCCTCGCTTTGGTTGCAGTCATTCCTTGCTTAAAACCAGGGCTCGTGGTTCCTGACAGAACGCCGGGCTGCTGGAGCTGGTGTGGATCCTCCGGCGGCCAGCCAGGGTTTGTCATGGGCGCTGGAGTTAGCCTAGGTGTCTGTCCTTGACACTGCTGAATTTTTAAACCTTTTTTTCAAGGGGCTCAACATTCTCCTATATAAGCTGTCCAAGGATTAAATGCTTCCTTCTTCATTTATGCTGTGGTGCAAGCAATGCTTGATCAGAAAAAAGGGGGAGGAAAAACCACTTTTCTGCCTGATTAATAACAGCCAACTTTAAAAAAGTTTAATAGTGTTTGTAGTTATCTTTGTTTGAGAAATTAGATTTTTCTTACTTAACAGCACATCCATTTGAAGATTAGTGTATTTATGAATTTTTCCACATTACTGGCCAGGTAAATGATGTCTAAACACATCACTTAGTGCTGTGTGCATTTGGCTTCGCAGTAGTCCATTTAGCAGCACAAACCAATTCAGGATAACACAGATTTAAGCTGTGTTTAAACCCGCCAGATAACAGTTAAATGTATGTCCGTCTTCAGTCAGGAGGACTGTCCCAGCCTGGGTTACTGGAGTCTCGGCGTCTGTTGGGAAGGTCCTGGGACTGGTGACATCTGTCGCAGGAGAGGACTTTGTATCCTTAGCTTTGTCAGAAAATAAAGTATTTAAAGTACAAACCTATTGAGCAATTTTCGTTGGTATTTAATTGCCCTTTAGTCCCTTCCCCACGCAGTCCATCTGCCCTCTCCTCGCTCCGGTGTTTGAGGGTGCCTGTGTGGGCACACGCGCTATCAATATTGTACGCAGAGAGAAGCCGCCTTCTTCTCAAGGGTAGTGGGGCAGTTGAGCTTGAAAATAGTAGTTATTAGTTTTTTCAGTTTATTTTAAAATATTTTTCATGTGGTATATTTTAAGGACAGGTAGTCTGTGTAAAGTAGGATATTTTAAGTCAGCGTCTTTCTGTCTGGAGGTGTCGTGTGTCTCAAGCAGAATGACTGTTATCTTTTTTGCTGCCTCTTCATGTCACTGGTGCAGTGGCTTACAGAGGCAGGACGGTGGTTAAGCTGTGAGAGGGATTCTGGTTTGTACCTGTGAACATGTGAAAATGAACATCTCTCATGCATGGATTCGGGCAGCTTTCAGTTTACGTTCCAACAGCGTGTCCCTCCAGAACAGTTGTGGTTTTACAGCCCTTCGTGAGCTAATCTGAATGGAACGTACATTCTGCTAAGCTGCTCCTCGGCCCTGGTGTGTGGAGTACCCCCGTAGCAGCATTTCTGTGGTACGGGTGCTCCGCAAAGGAAAAAAAATAATTGCCCTGTTTCTCTGTAATCCAACAGAAGCATTATCCCTTTGTTTCACCCTGAGAATACCACCGAGCCTCTCCTGGGTCCAGACCTTTCCAGGCTGTGCAGAGCCCAGGAGGAGCCCGGGCGGGTGCGATGGAGTTGGCATGGCTAGAGCTGGCTGTGGTGTCACATCGGTATTTAGTCCAAAAACTCCCCAATACTGAGTGTCCTCATCCTGGTGCTTGCTTTTCTTAAATAAACCCGCACAGGCCTCGAAGGAAGCTCCCGCAGGCTTCCATGCTGTGCCAGGACAGGAGCAGCCTGCTGGCCTGACGGGTCCTGCCACGCTCCCCTCGCAGTCGTTGTTCCAGAACGTGGGTGCAGCAACCTCAGGAGACCTCGCCGCAGCAGACTAGTTTGGGAGCATCATCCTGGAATGACCGAAATGACTGACAAGGCGCTTTTGGGGCAGTTTTGATGGTAAACTCTAATCAATATCTCAAATAATTCAAAATGATAATTCGGCCTCTGGGTTTCACGTCACTCTGTAATTCTGGTCCCTTGGAGCAGCTGGCCTCTGAATTATTTTCCCTGAGCCAGAACTTCCTGCAGACACCCGAGAGCCACGACTGTCTGAGGTTTGTCCTGTTCTGCTGATGTCCCTGGACTGAAGAAATGAGTTCCTGAAGGGAAACCTCCACACTCTCCTCTTCTCTTTTCCCTCTCTGGAGCTTATTTCTGCAGTCCAGGACAAAACTTGTATTGTAAGTGGGATGGAAACTGTGCAGATCTCTCATGGGACATGTATAGAGATGACACATGTAGTCAGCCTGTCACTGTTCTCTGTCTCTAGCGCCTGCTGAAAGATCACCCAGGCGGCAGGGCTCTGGACAGAGCGATTTCAGGGGATGGTGGGGTACAAGGTGTTGGTATTCCTGCACTTTTTTTCTTGGCAGGACGAAAGGATATTTCCCTCCTGGGAGTCCCTTCTGCAGATGGATTCTCGCAGAATGAAGTTAAGGCTGGAATGAATACGGGAATAGTTTCCAGCAGACTCTCTTAAAGTCACCAGCGCTGTCAGGTTTTGAGGTGGTGCTGGGCTCCTGCCCAGCCGAGCTGTCCGTATCTCCTGCAGGAGTGTGGTGTTTTCTCCATCAGCGGCTGGTTCAAACACAGCTCTCTCGGGGGAAGGAGCTTTTCATCTGCATACCTGCCCACAGTGTTCCCGAGGGGTTCTGTTTCAGGGGGATCGTTTCCATCCTCGCCTTGCGCAGGGTGGGACACCAGCAGTGCAGTGGATGGCTAACGGCAGTAAGAAAAGAAGAGGTTAGAGACCAAGGCTGTTTGTGGAACAGCTGCTGGGGTCTGGGACATGGGCAGGAAACACTTTTGTGAATACGAGGCTCCCTTTGTGGCACTACATTGGTTCCCTTGATTTACATCTAGAGCTGCGCTTCCTGCCTTCCCCTTTGTCTTGTAAGATCTTCTAAAAGTCCACAGAAATTGCAGTAAATGTCTGCTAGGATATTTTGAGTGAATTGCTGGGCCCCTGCTCTGCTGTGGCTGGTTCGATGAGATCTGGAAGCCCTCAGCATCTGCTGTCACCCCAGAGAGGGACAGCCTTATTTCCTCAAGCCTGACTCCGTGTAGGAAGTGCTCAGAGCCCAGGAGAGCACCTGCCCTGTCCGTGTGTTAGTCACAACTCTTACCAAGGTCTGGGGACCAGCAATCCCTTTACTGGTGGAGAAAAAAAGATAGTTTCTTGGTTGGCAGCAGAGAGGGCCCATCTTGAGGGGAAAGACTCCTTCCAAGTCTGCCCGAGATGGATTTTCTTCCCAGCTGAGCGGTGAGCTGCAATAGCTGCTGACAAGAGCAGTGAACTTCTACCCGAGTGGAAAACTCCTACGGATAAATGCTTTGTGCTAAAACCCACCCCTGGCCTCTGCGGGATCTGTGGCCCTGGCTTGGAGGAACGGGGGGACGCTCCTTCGCTGGTGGGTTTGCCTGCGCTGTGTCCGGGGGCAGGCGTTGTTCTGGTGTCCGGTTAGTGCCATGGGATGTGTTTCTGTAGGTTTTGGAGGAAGTCAGTTCCAGAGATCTTCTCCCTTGGACTGTATCTGTTCAAAAAAGGTGAAGGCGGTTTAGCTTTTTCCAGAATGGGCTCGTAGGAAGCTTTTGTAGATGCTTTTTGGTAACTGGAAGTAAAGTTCTGATATTTACCCTAAAACAAGGTCTCCATTTATTCTCTGTTCAGCAGACAGTGGCAGCAGCTTATTAAATAATTGAAAGCAAGGACGAAAGTAGAATCAATCCCATCTCTTTGGCAGTCCTGCATCATTCCTCATCCTTCAATTAAGGAGAGTTAGGGTGACTGGCACCAGAACACTTTACTGCTGTGTTTTCAAGGCAGCACTTCAGTAGCATTGATTTTTTTCTAGGCTTTCTGCATGTCTCTTGCTGTGGCAGCAGCAGTCAAGGTGATGTCCTGCCTGAAAGTTTGTGTTTGAAGAAAAGGAAAGTAACACTGGTTTATGATACAAAAGAAAAAAGAAAGCAGATTGGAAACTAGAAAAACAGCCTTGCCTGGAATTCACAGGAAGGCATAATTGTTTAGCTGGCTTTGAATAATATTTCATCTGTTTGCAGAAAGTTGGAATTCCAGAGCGACCATCTGCGTCACGAACTGGCCAGCCTTCTTCCCTGAGCAAAGAGCCCTTTGGAAGCAGATGGCTGGATGAGCTGTTGATGCAGCTCTTACCACGGCAACTGGATTTTCAGAAGCATTAGCACCAAACGGGCCAAGTGCTGGGGAGCTGGGGGGGTACGTGGTCAAGGAAGAGGCTTGCCTTCCTGTGAAACACGTCTGAGCATCAAGGGGTCTCTTGGGACACTAGGAGAAGAGGAGCTGGTGTCAGTCCAGGCTGGCACCTGAGCAGCATGGCGTGATGACATCCCAGTTGCCCACATACTCTTTACAAGGGAAGGATTTCACTTTGGGGGTGTACCGGGGGCTCTCTGGAACACCCAACAGCAATAGCCCAAAACTCTTCATTTGGGAGCTTAGGAACTACCCCAGGTTTGCCAAAATGTGTATGTGCTGCAGAATCACTGATTAATAGCCACAAGTGGAGAATATGATGCTAAGAAGTCCAACTTAACACTGTTTCTAGTCTCTTTTTTTCTGTCTTTCTAGACTGGAGAGAATTAAGACACTTCCCAGTATGTTGTGACTTAGGCAGAGGTGAGAAGAACACAGAGTTTGAATTTTAAGCTGTGCTGGCTGCGCCGATGCTGAAATATGGAGGTGTTTTAATCAGACTGAAAGGGATTTAGGAACAGGAGCCTGTAGAAAGTCTGCATGAAGAAGCTCCAGCTCTTCCTAAAACTACAATGTCCCAGCTTTCATTGTCACGACTCACAGACTTTTCTTTACAGTTTATTTCTGAGTTTGAAAAATTATTGCTTACGACAGCATGGTTTTATGTGTAATTCATAACTTGTGAGTAATAGAGGCTGGAACTGCTGTTCCCAGGTCAGCGCAGCGCTCCCCAGTTGGCCCTCCCTTGTGCGACGCAGAGCAGAAGCGGCGGCGGGTATCACACCATCCCGAAGGGTGCTGGGGGGTGCAACCTGGGCAGCTGCGTGTCGCCCCTGTTTGCAGCCTCTGCTCTAGGGCTGCTGCTGCACTGATGTGTTGGGTTTAAAGGGTGAAGCCCTGCTCAGAAATCGCGGAGGCGGCGGCTCTCCAGTGCTGCTGCCCTGTCGGCGTGCAGAAGAGGAGCTGCTGGGTAGCGTTGGAGAGCTTCCCGAAGGGTGCTGGGGGGTGCAACCTGGGCAGCTGCGTGTCGCCCCTGTTTGCAGCCTCTGCTCTAGGGCTGCTGCTGCACTGATGTGTTGGGTTTAAAGGGTGAAGCCCTGCTCAGAAATCGCGGAGGCGGCGGCTCTCCAGTGCTGCTGCCCTGTCGGCGTGCAGAAGAGGAGCTGCTGGGTAGCGTTGGAGAGCTGCCGCTGGGTATCCGCTCCGCGAAGGGACGTGGGGCTTCCCGTAGGTGGCTGAAAAAGGTCTGAAGCAGCTCACTGGTGCCTGGGTGCTGCTCTGGGTGTCTGTTTTGTAGCTGTTATTGAATCACACCTTTTAGTCTTGGCTCCGCTTTTTCACAAACAGTGCTTTTAAGGCAGTTTGACAAATAATTTCCTTTCTGCACTTTTGCTTTTTGTTACCAAAGTAGCATATGTTGCTTAATTTTATTTTTTATTCCTGGAGGCTCACAGCTAACAGTTTATAAAATAACCCAAGCTTATTAAAATTACCAAGTACAACCCTTTTTTATAGTTTTAGTAATAAAAACCAGATTGTGTAGCTTCTGTGGACCCTTGATAACACACCTAGCACACACAAACTGGGCTCTCATTCACGTATCGTGTGGTGAAGTACGTGTCTCCGTAAAAGAAAGTAAATAGACACTGAAATGGTCAATGTTCTCCAAGCCGAATCCTTGTCGCCTCTCTCAAAGTTGGCATTGACTGCAGGGTTTGCACTGAATTTGGAACGGCGTTTGGCAGGGCAGAGCCACAGAAGCCGATTCAGCCGTGCCCTTTTTGATGTCCCGTGTTTATTCAGCGCTGTGCTTGTATCTGGAATTTGACCTCAGAGCCGCGTGGTCTGAGGTTTGCAAAGGGGGCAAGAAACGAGACCGGGCAGAAAATACCACGCAGGGTGGCTGAGAGAAAAGGAAGAAAGCGGAAGGCAGCAAGATGGGTTTGTCTGTTGTAGGAGCTGGTTTGTCTCTTGTAGGAACTAATGGTCTGCAAACAAGTTCTCATCTTTTTTGGAAGGTCACACCAACATCCTCATCCTTGCTCTCTGGTTCAGGCTCTGAAAGAGTCACAGAAATAAAACTAAGTCAGTTCGACCCCCTGACCTCATGTTTCATCAGGAGTTTCTTGAAATGATGGATAAAGCTAAAGCACTGTTGTTCCTGTTGATGGGGTGAAATATTTGCTTTCACTTTGGTTTTAAGCTGATACTTAGTTTTCACAGTCTACTTCTGCGACTTGGTTGGTAACTTTAATAAATCACTTGGACTTTCTTTTTTAAAAGCAGCAAGCATGCAACAGTGAAGTAACTTTCTAACCTCCTACAAATTGCACTGCTGTTTGGCTTTCTTGTTTTATACCTGTCTAATCTGCTAATATGTAAAACTACTTTTCCTTTGAGAGATTTTACCACAGTTTGGGTTTTTATTTTTTATACATGAAGGTGTAGAACCAGTTTAAAATAATGAGTTTGCTGTACATATTACTAGCTTTGCCATTTCAATACTCAGGAATGGTGCTTCCCAGCTTTTGATCAACAGAATATTTCCATTCAGGGCAAAATATATCAGTTTTCTGTTTCTTCTCTAAGTTGTATCAGAGGAGATGACTCTTTTTCATGCTTGGTTTTGACTTAATTTTCTGTTATCTTGGAAGGTCTTTCATGTGGGGCTGGTTTTGTTATCTACATTGGTACCCTGCCAACAGCATTAAGTCCTGTGCAGCAAAGGACGGTGAGAGCACGTCTTCCAATGGCGGGGAAGGGCCAGGGGCTCTGTACAGCAGAAATTAGCAAACCCTGGAAGCTGAGACTTGTGGAAGTAGACTTTATTAAGGTTGAGCCAAGCTGTCCGCTGTCTTATTGTCAGGAGCATGTGAGTTATCCCGTTTGATACTCTAGAGCCGTACAGCTCATCTTCCATAGGTCGTATTCCCAAACTCCAGCTGGTGAGGAACTACAGTGGAGGGAGCAGCTTGCCTCTGAACTCAGTGGAGGTGATGGAAAAAATAACGGATTTCTACTTTGTAAATGCAGCAGAGTCAGGAGGAGTCTAAAAGAGCAGGTGTGGCACCTTTCTGCTGGGATTTCTGGTGGGCGCCCAGTGGGAGGTTCCCACCTCGCTGATTCCCCCTGGCTGGACACTGGGACTCGAGGCGCCCGCTGCACTGGAAAACCGTGGGGTTGGCGTTGAAGCCCCTCGGGGGGTCTGTGTTCTGCGGTGCTGAGTGCCCTGCAGCGTGAAGCGCGTTGGCTGCCTGGGGAGGTGGCAGCGTGGGACCTGGTCACGCAGCTCGTGAACACTGGGTGGGCAGAGCGGCGTTGCTCCATGCACTCACAGGGTTACCCAAAATCTGGAGCGTTTGTAATTGGTGCCAATTCTGCGTCATCGTTCACGACTGCTGCATACGGGCAGCAGAGAAATGAACCTTGCTTTCCTGTGCCACGACAGGCACGGTGCTGCTGACCTCAGGTGTCCCCTTTCCATCCTCTAGATCATGAGATGTCAGTATTCTGGGATTCTTTTTATTTGCTTTGTAGTTTTGGAGTATTCCGCAGTCGAAGTTCTTGTTTTTCCTTCTTTGAAGGCTATCAAATGTCCTTGCTTTTTGTTTTCCTTTCCACTTTTTAGAGGAAGCTATGACTCTCCTGTAATCCCACGGCTCCAGGAGCTGTGGAAACACCAGCTTCACTGCAAGCACTGGCAACCCTGCGGCAAAAGGCCGAGCGCCCCTTTTCGTGCACCCGCTTCAGGCTCCGTTCACAGAAGGGAGTTTTGCCGTTGCCGTTCGTTTCACGGAACAGTTACTGATACAGAGCTGCTGTAATTGCCGCGAGGATAAAACCTGTGCTCAGTCAATATTTCTAACAGAGATGTGCTGGGCTCAGTGACTGCACTGAGCATGTCCCATGCGTGCTTTTCAGTTTTTATAACCGATATTTGAAAACCACAATTCCCTCTTTAAGGACAAAGTGTTTTGCATGCCAGTTGTGCAGTTAAAATGAATCTCTGTAGGTTTTCCAAGAACAAAAAATAGAGACATTTTTCCACATAAAATCAGAGTTTGTTTTTTCTTTTTGCTTTCATATAACTCGTAAGGGGTTCCATTGATTTTTCTTAGACTTTCTGAAAGGGGAAGAAAGAAACCCAATATTGGGATTAAAACCAAGCATGTGAAATTTCAGCATAAAGGAATTTACTCATGTATGTTCATAGAGGAGGCTAAAAAGCTTAATTTCAGCCCTGCACAATGACCCAGTAATATGTTACCGTTGTCTTCTGTGCAAATTCATCTGAATATTGGCTGCAAAAAAAACTTCCGAATGTCTTTTCCTCCCTAAAGCGGTGCATCGATTCCTGTATTGAGAGCGCTTCGATTCCTTGGCAGGACGAGCAGAAATTGTGGGGAGGGATTCTGCTCTCCCGTGGGATACAGAGATTAACAAGGAGCAGTGTTAATTTTAAGTTCTGCACATGTTAAACGCCGTTTCAGCTTTCTGCAGGAACATCAGCCCGTTTTTACCATCCAGGCTGGGATGCTGTTCAGTGTAGCTCATGTGTTTCGCTGAGAGATTCTCGCCACCAGCCGAGGAGTCCGTGGCTGCACCGCGCTGTGGGGTCTCTGCTGTGGTTTGGGTTCATCGTGGCACCGACTAAAGACCTCATTTTCAAAAAGATATGTGAAAGGCACTCCATGTTTCTGATCTGAATTCATATAGCTTAATTCTCTGTTCTTTTTATTTATTTCCTTTTTTAGTGTATTAACGGGCTGTTAGGATCACCATCCCTTCCTTGTACTCTTAGTTCTTCACCACACTACCCAGTGCTCCGGTGTGCGTGGCTTTTGACTGATGTTCCTTCTCACAGCACAGTGTCAGAGTAGATTAGTAATCTTACAGTGATGTTTTTATAACTCCGATTACCCTGAGTGGTGCTAGAGGTTTCTAGAATGAAGAACACGTTTGTATTTACAGTGAGTTTGTTAGCCCCAGGAAGAGCTCTCCTTCGTTAAGGAAATGGGTGCGCTGTTTCTGGGCAGCCTGCCGTTGGGATTTCAGTCCGAGTGTATCTCAGCTGCTTATTCCTGAAGTGTGTCCATACTTGGGAAGAGGATATTAAACATTCCTGTGTTTTCATCCTGTTTCTGAGTTTTCATCCTGGTATTCATTTGAACAAATAATCTTTTTCTTCGTAGCTGCAGAAGATTTTTTTGTTTCAAAAATCTGGTATTAGATGATCAGTCAAACTTCTGGGGTGTGAATTGTTGAGCTGGCTGGGAAACCTGAGCAACGTGTGCTGTTTGAATTCTTCATTTGATCAAAATTGTCTCTAACGTTTTTAAATAAATGCTACCTCACTCTTAGAACTTCTGTCGTAAGGAAAATCTTCACGCTGCTCCATGCTGTCTGTGTTTAATAGCCCTCAAGAACTGAGACTAAAATCATCCAGGAGCTCTTGCCTTAATTTTGAAATGCAACAGATAAAACACGTGATGTAACATGGATTTTACATCACACTGATCCTTCAAAGAGGAGAAATGAGCTGCTGGATTCCTGCTTGCTATAGCAGAAATGACTCAAAGAAGACGACGCCGGCAAGCGCGGATGTTTTGCCCCAAAGCCGCGGTGTCTGCTCGGAGGGGTCCGTGGGGACTGGAGGCCCGTCCACAGGGCAGAGGGAGTTTCATCTGCAAACCTCCCCTCTCCCTGCGCTCAGCAAACATATCAATAACATCTGTTCCTCAAAATGTGCCGAGTGCTGCCATATTCCTTTTTTCCAGCATTCCTCTAACGTGTAGTATTTTTTTACATGCCAAGTATGTCGAGGCCGTAAATGCTTTAACATGCAGGAGATGTGCAGCAGCAGAAGTATGTCCTTTTGGATGGCTCTCCCCCTTCCCTGCCAGCCCTGCAAGACGGACCTGCCGGGGCCCTGTGTCCCCTGACGTGACTGAGAAGCGGGCTCCAGGTGACGTCCCACCCCCCGCGGGTCCCTGGGGACCCTGTGCTGCCGCGGGGGCTGCAGACCCTCCGTGGTGCCTGCTGCCGTCTCCTGCATTCACCAGTTCCTTCTCAGACGGCTTTGTTAAGTGCGTACCTCGGTCTGCTCGTAACTTCACATGGTGGCGACCTATTTATATCGCTGTCGCCAAACTCTTGGTCTGTTGTGTTTGCAGCTGCAGGAGGGAAGGAGGTGGCTGAGCAGCGTCGAAGACCGAGGCTGTGAGGCCGCGTATCCAGCTACCACATCCGTGCCGCCGGCATCTCACTCTCCAGCTGTCTGTCCGCATGGTTCCAGGTCTCTGCCCATCTCATCTTCCGCACCTTTATTTCTTTAAACCTTCTCAGGCCATGCAAGATGTTCATGCTGGCTGCGTTTTCTCAGGGAGCGTGAGCTCCCCCCGTGCCACGGCAGCGAGGAACCGCAGTCCTGGTGGGGCCAGGGGCACCCCCGAGCTGCCCCCCGCCTCCACCTGTCCCGCAGACGGAGCCGTTTGTTCTTTTTCGTTTGGCTGCAGCTCTGAGAGCAGCTTGGAGCGACACCGACTGCGGGCAGAGCGGTGGCCTGCGCTTTGCTCTTTGGGTGGACTTCTCTCTCTTTTTAGTCAATTTAAGATAAAAAATAATAATTTTGCATGATTGCTTGGCATTTGGAATGAATGCCATTCTTGGTCTCTTTGGTAAGCTTTCTATATTTACACCAAATCTTCTGCATACTCTAATTTTTAAAGTATCCTTAGCCACTTTTACCAGCTCAGCTCTGTATGCTGTACACAACATTGTGATAAAATAATGCAGATCGATGAGCCTAAATTACTTTGAAGTGTCATAAATAGAAGAAAACGTGTGATATTTGATTGCTTTCACTTTATTTTGATTAATCATTCCATACACTGACCTGTGTGACTTGGGGGGAATAACTACAGAAAGTAGAATAAATGGAAAAAGAGAAAAAAAAAGTAGGTAAGGCTACAGCTATCTCAGCTGCATTACGAGCAGAAGGGGAACTCTTCCCTGCTTGCCGTGTGTTCTGTACACAAGCCGTGGGACTCATCTGTACCTATTAAGTCTCTTGACTCCGTCATCCACAGCAGTCCCCCTGAACTGAGATTTCTGACGTGTGCCGTGAGGGCATCGTGCGGGTGGCTGAGCTCAGCGTTTTTGTTTGGCACAGAGCGCTGGTATCGTGAATCCCAACAGACTCTGTATCTGCCAAATCTTCCATCTGGCAGGAGGACGTCCCTGTGCTGTCAGAGGTGTGTCCATGGACGTGCTGCCGCAGGTCTCAACCCCAGTATCAGAGCAGTACATGTCATCCCTGTTAGCCTAGTAGGTGAAGATGCAGCACTACACAAATGTGCTTCTGTTTGCCGTTCTGTTTAGTGACAGGCTGTATGCTGATACTCCTTTTTGTTAATTGTTTTGTTTGTACAATATGAGGGGGGTGAGGCAGTGGCCCAGGGTGCCCAGAGAAGCTGTGGATGCCCCATCCCTGGAGGGGTTCAAGGCCAGGCTGGATGAGGCTTTGGGCAACCTGGGCTAGTGGGAGGTGTCCCTGCCCATGGCAGGGGGTGGCACTGGGTGGGCTTTAAGGTCCTTTCCAGCCCAAACCGTTCTATGTTCTTTGCTAAAATCGAACTCCTTTCCCTGTGGGTGTCAGGAGCTGGCTGCGTGGGTCACTGATACGCGGTTATTCCAGCACGGTGAGGGCTTGCCCGGTGTACTCATTTAACAGATGTGACACCTGTGCAGGCTTTACGCAGCGCAGGGGCGCAGGGACAGTGCCCTCCAAGCTGCCCCCGCACAGAGGGGTGTCGGGGACGGTCAGCGTGCCTGCCCGATCCTCCAGATCAGGGGCCTGGTCACTGCAGAGGCTTAAAAACCAGACACCGTCCACCCGCGGCGAGGCAACAGCCTGCGCTCGTAACACCGAGTTACCGTGAGATAACGCAGCGGGGTGCGTTCTGTCGCGTGTATGTGGCCCGTGAGGAAGTCCCGGAGGGTACCGCTCCAGGTATCGACTCCGGTGTCAGTTCCCGTTGGTAGCAGTGAACTGACCAGGGGCTTCGTGGGGCCAACTCCACAACCTCAGCTTTCTGGTGTGTTTTCGAAGAAGAAACCCAGAGAATCAGTGTGTTCTTAACAAAATATGGATCCCATATGGCATGAGAAATAATACCCACCCAGTGAATTGAAGGTACAACCCTGGAGCTACACATGTAGGAAACTTATGATCAGCTCCCACCTACTGTAGCTCTGTTCTGGTGGAGGCAGGCGAAGGGAAATGTGCTGCAGGCAAAGCATCCTTCTTTGCTTTTATTTTTCTTCTAATAAATCAGCCAGTGTTCAGCACAGCTCCAAAAAGCTTTCGTCTTTGGATTAACCAAGCGAGCAGCAGGTAGCAGTGACGCAGGTTTTGCACAGTCATTGAACTGAACCCACCTTAAACCAACAGGGCGGGTGAAAGGTAGCAGTGTTTGTGCGCTGAGTCTGTGTTTTCAGACGAGGCAGCACCTTTTTTATAAAAGCATGTTTATATCGACTCCTTAAGAAGTTTAGACTGGAGGGCTGTCTCCAGAAGCTGCCCCCTCCCCTTGTGCCAAGTCCCGTGTGTTTGTCTTGGCAGGATGCGGTGTCTGCTCAGCGGGCGCGGGGATGCTGACCGGAGGGAACACAGACCTCTTGGTGCTTTTCAATAGGGCTTCTATTGGGTTAGCGGCGGGGCAGAGGTGTTAGCCCCCTGCCGGTGAGCGGCGGGACAGAGCTGTCAGCCCCCTGCCATTGTCCAGTGGGGGAAGAGAGAAAGAAGAGAGGTGGGAGGAGAGCCCTGGAAACATTTTCCAGTTTCATTGGTAGAATGGTCAGAGGAAGCGTTCTCGGGAAGGTAGCAGCTGCGCGTTGGTCCTTTAGCTGCATTCTGGCCCCGTCGGTGTTGGTGGTGGGTGAAATAAATGATGATGGCAGCTGAAAATGGCACAAGCGACTTGATTTTAACTTATCACGCACGGGGAATCTGTTAAGAGATTTTGATAAGAGCCAAACAAGTGATTTGTGGCCCAAAGTGAGAATGTATTCCTGATTCTGACACTTAGGGGTGCTGTACATATTTCTGCATTTTGTTTTCTGAATGTGATGTTAGATTTCAATTTTGTAAGCTTTTAATCTCCCCTATCTCAGATCTTCATAGTAAAGAAGATAGGAAAGCATGGCAGTAAAGACACGGTAGGTGGTGTTTCCAAATCAGTCTCTGTTAGGGGAGGGTGTCCGTACCCTAACCCACAGGACAGGTGCCTGCAACACGGATGAACGTTCTCATGGGGGGGATGCAGTGAAGCTCTACAGATCACGCATCCCTCACGGTGCGGCGTCATCAATTTTAGATCGCACGAGTGACTGTTCTTAGATCAAGTTTTGTGCCTTGGGTACAGCTAAGGCAGGTCTGTGCTGTGTGTCCAGCCGGAGTGTTATCGTTTTGCTAAAAGCCAGTACAAGGGTGAGCTGCAAGCACGCCACATCAAACAGGTAAAGGTTTCGCTTTGGGATACTGCGAAAGTCTCCATCTCCTGGTTTGTTGTACTCGGTGTAGCGCAAAGGCAATTTAAAGCCATAATTGATACTATCATCTTCTCTGTGGTACATTCATTGTGTCTTACAAAACTGCAGGGTTTCCAAAATACAGGTGCCAGCTGAAATACACTGTTGTGAAGATAAGCACATACATAGATTAAAATAACAGCAAAGCCGCAGAACATTGGGATTAAAGCATTTTTCACTGAAAATAATCAGTATGTTGTGCACTTGCTGCCTTCAAGTCCATGAAGAATGGTTGAACCTGTTAGAATTTAGCTATAATTCAATGTCACGCTACTTAAAAGTGTGCGTTTTCAGTGGATCCTGAACCTTCACAGGCCAGCCTGAACCATGGAGGACTTCTCCCACTCATCCTTTTGTGTTCCCTGTGTTTCCCCCCACCCCAACTTTGACCCCTTCTGATTGAAACCGAGAACTTGGTTGGTGTCCTTGGGGAGCCAGCTGTGTTTGCTGAGCATTGCGGGATGGAAACGCAGCCAGTGGCCGGTCACCGAGCAGCACTAGGAGGAGGTTTGTAGAGACAAAGGAAGAGTTACCTGTCCCGGGGGAGCTGGTGTGACGGGTGGTCCCTGAAGCCACGGTTCGCCCTCTCCTCTTGGTTAATTATTACCCAGGTGTTTCCTGATGAACTCGTGGATAAGCGGCGCGGTTTTGGTCACCCCGCTCCCGCACGTGCTGCTGCTGGCCAGGCGCGTGGGGTGGCCTCTGCGAGCAAACGGAGCCTGCAGGAGCGTGCAGGGAAGCCAGCGCCGCATAGCCGTGGCTGTGTTGGCCCTGCTGCTGCCAGAGGGTGCGACGGTGGCTGGCGTTACAGCACACACGCCTGCATCTACTCCATGCGTGGACTCCTTGACCCATTTTGGTCACATCTGTTCAGTTGCCGGGTGTTCTTCTCTAGCGTTTGTGTACAGCCACAGATGCACCTAATACTGGGTTGCGATTCCCGGTGTGCCTCTGTTTGTGTACTCGGGTGGTGCCAGTACCTGCTGGGGGATCAGAATCCTCCCAGCCAGATGCTGCGGCAGGCACAGGACATCACGAGCGCTTACGGAGGTCAGCGTGAGACAGGAGGGAACAGATGCAGGCAGGAAGAGCAAAAGCTGTTATTCATGAGTACAGGAGGTGGAGGTCTCAGCACTTGGGAAACCTAACTGGTGTCAGGCTTTTTTCAGAGGCAGTTAGGCAAATCAGTGTTTTCTAGAGGGAGCTGTATGAGAAAAAGAAGCTTTTGCGTTTGGGGGCACCGTGTCCAGTGTATGAGAGGACGGTAAGAAGACAAAAAGCCCAGAACTTGGAGTAGAGGTGGGCGGTGGAGACGGGCATTGGAAAGTGAGAGCGTCTGCTGACCTCTTTGCATTGGAGACAAGACGACAGGTAGGATGAGGATGTTCTGTTGTAGGCTTGTTGTTAAATAAATGCACTGTAGACTTGAACAACCCAAAGCATTTCCTACTCTCTGGTAACACTCGGTGGTAAGTCTTACTAGTACTTGCCTCGATAACGGCTGGTGGTGAGACTGCTGCCCCGCTACACAGACTCCTTCACTTTCTGACGTTCGAGGGTGGGCTTTTCAAAACACACCTGAGAATTAAACGACTTGCCCTCACTGCAAACCACTAGAAATGGGGCATTTAACTTCCTAAAATACTTTTGAAAATCCCACCCGTAATGTTTACGCTAATATGGAAGCTAAATGTGTCCATTCTTCGTGGTGGCTGCACAGTTCTCTCTTGTGCTGCTCTGAATGCATGGGTCTGTCCTCTCCCGCAGCTCGCACCCCGTGCCTATTTATACTGAATCCTGCTCTCCCTTAAATGCTGTTGGTTTTGGCTCAGTAAGTGAACCCTTAGTTTAACCTGCCCACGTAGGTTATTTTCTCAAGGCTTTCTACCATTTGTAGTTCTCATATTATTGTTTGCGTCTTTTTACATTTGAAAAAAAACCAAAACCTGCAGTTTTCCAAGTTTTGCTTTATGGGTGGATTGTCCAGTAAAGAATACATCGTTTGCTGTCCCCCGAGCAGTCCTCCTCGGTGGGCTGCCTGTGCCAGGCTGGATTTGGCCGTGCTCCCAGTTACCTTTTATTATGGACTCAGGCAGGACTGGCTCCTGCATCGGTGTAATTTAGCAGAAAGGTGTCCCTCCGTTTGCTCTGCACCGTTGTTGCTGCACTGAGGAGGACGCAAACAGCTGCAGGGATGACGTGGTCACGAGTCGTTTGAAGACAATTGCAGATGCTCAGGTGTCCCTCCGTTCGCTCTGCACCGTTGCTGCTGCACTGAGGAGGACGCAAAGAGCTGCAGGGATGACGTGGTCGCGAGTCGTTTGAAGACAATTGCAGATGCTCAGCAGCGAGGTGGGTGCACACGAGGTGCAGAACAGCCCTCCAGCAGCTCTTCCTGCGATGCCCTCGGGAGGGGACTTTGCTGCCCTTGTGCAAATGCGAGGCGTGAACCTGGGGAAAGCTGAGACGTTAATCCACTGCCCCGAGTCTCGGGCGTGCTGAGAACAGGCGGGTTTGTTTCCAGGCCTCCGCCGTCGCTGTGCCACAAAGGCTGCTTTTTGCTTTTGGTAGTTGTGTTCCCGTTCACACATTTTAAGACTAATAAGGGCAGTTCTGGATAAACCTCACAGAAGCACAGATTTCAACCCGCATCCTTCGGTTGGTGGAAATTTGGATGTTGTTACTTTACAAGAAGAAGTAGTAAAATTAATAGTGTTCCAAGACTTCAGACTCTGCTTTCCTGTATTTCTCCATAAATGTGCTTTTTGTGGGAAAGAAAATTTCCACCACATACTGCTTTCTTGAAAATCCACCGCAGGGTCTTCTCCAAGGGAGCCTTTAAAAATATGTCCTCTGAGCACCTGCTTGGTGGCCAGCCTGGCTGGTGGGGAGGAGGATGCTGGCCTGACAGGAGAGATTATAATGTGATAACCTGCTTATGCCCTTCATCCTCTGCTCATTTGGAAAATTTCAGGCTCTTTTTACTGATTAAATTTGGGGTGAAAACAAGTAAGAATGGAAACAAAGCTGGATTGTGCATTCGTGCTCGCCTGTAGGCTGTTGAAATGGATCAAAACTGTCTTCCTTGATTCTAATTCTCATTTTCCAACAGCAAGAAAAAAAAAAAGGGATATTTATAAAAATTTGTTGGCTGTTCTTTACAACACGCTTGGTAAGGTAAGGCAGCTGTACTGATTTTAACTTGTGTCAAGCAGAGCATGTTAGTATCCGTACTGTTTCCTGCAGTGGTAAAGCAAAGCAAGGGTGAGTAGCTCAGAAGTGTGGGCAAATTAATTATTCCAATGCATGTGGGAAAGTGTTTAACTTCCAGGCGGGCGATTCAGAAATCCTACCTGCAGAGGAAGCAGAGTCAACCAGGGCTGAAAGGTGTGGCAGGGATGATGAGGAAGAAAGTAAATGAGAAACCTGAATAAAACCCAAATGTACTCTTGTTAGCATAACCAATGTGAGCTTTTCCTTTCTTTTTTTTTTTTTTTTTTTTTATATATGTTTTTCCTTCATCAGCCCTTTAGGTTTGTCGCTTTGCCTCCAAAGCTGCGATTGCCTGGTCCTCCACCTCCTGGCAGCGTGGGGAACGCTGCTCTCCCAAAAAGCGCATCGCCGCATGTGGCGAATGGTCTTTGCCCGCTGCCCTTGCTCCGTGTGAGCATCTGGCAGCGTGGGTTTGTAATTAACCTCTCCGCTGTGCCCAGGGAGGTTGCGAGCCGCACTAGAGGTCAAGTCGTTGCTGTCGCGGGGGTTCCACGGGAGATGTTGCTCTCCATGTTGGTGCTGACCCGCTGCAAATCCAGCCCTTCAGCTCCATTGGCAGATTTTGCTGGGAATTGTTGATTCCTGACTATGGGCATGAATCTCTGCAAAACAGTTCAAATCCAGTGAAATCGGTGCAATGAGGCACTTCCCCAGGCAGCGATAACACCTTATGTCTGTGTAAATAATCATCCATAAAAGTTTTGGGTTTTTTTTTTTTTGTTAGAAGTGGGTACGAGGCACGGTCTGACTGACGTGGGGTCTAGGGTGGCAAGGGGACAGGACCCGATGCTGTGTGCGGTTCCAGGGCGCAGAGACGGCTGGGCACTTGCTGCAGGGAAACGGGGCGCGCTGCAGCGGCTGTGCCAGGTGGTAACAAGGCGGGTGCTTTGCAGATCTAGGTGCTGGTCCGTTCTGCCAGCTGTGTTTGCAGGGAAGAGGCACCCTGCATCTGTGCGTGTTATCTCAGGGGTTTTACTTTGTAAATTTGGCTTTTTTAATTATTTTTTTTCTCATGAACACCACGATTAGCGTAGCATGACTAGGTGAAATGGGGTGTTCTCTTTGGGTACTGTTCCTCTTAATTAGTAATTAGAGTTTAAAAATAGCAGCTGTTTCTTTCTCGTATTAATACGGCCAGGTTATGGGCGGCTGCGGAGCCAGGAGGCTTTTGCGGAGCAGACAATGAGTTGTGGGTGAAGGGGGGTGGAATGTGTCAGGTCTGTCAAAGTGTTTTATGGGGAGCTGTGAAAATGGAAACTGTACTTAGCTTGCAGATTATTCGTGTATTCGTTTTACAGCAAGGCACACACCCATGCTCAAAAATATAATTGTGGCTGGCTCTTTGTAGCTTCAGTGCAGACAAGGAGAAGCGTACACGTCGGAGCTGGAGGGCGAAGCCAAGCTCCACTTCTGCGCTGAGCGCTGCCGGCGGAGAGAACTGCCTTCAGCTCACAGGCAACAGCTTCAGAGAAAATGGGTTATATACAAAAAAATCCTTATGCCAAGATAAGGCCTACACCAGTAACATAGCAACTGTTGGTACAAACTTAGTCTTGCTCAGAAAAATGGCAAGCAAATAAGCCATTAACATGCAAAGGGGACTTGTTAATTCCCAGTCTAATTATGTGTACTAGCCACATGAAAAACTGACTGGAGATGCTAACCCCAGCCATCCCAACCAAAAATCTCACTTATTGCTGCTACTCACGTAATGAACACAAAGGAAGAATGTAGGATTGAGACTTACGTAGTTTAGCCAATATTTGAAGAAATCCATTAACTGAAAGTTTGAGCGTAGATGTAAGAAAACATACAGAGCATGGAAAGCTTCTGGTGAAATTCTATTTGTGACATTTTGAATATTTTTTTTAAAATATAGATTTTTAAACTCTATCATATACCTTCACAATTCTGTCTACTTGTATTTGGCAAATTATCTAAACTTGGCCTACGATCATCTCCATTTGTTGAAAAAAAAAAAAAATACAAACCAGTCTGTGTAGTATTGCCATAGCTAAGTGTGGAGGCATTCAGAGCTGGAGTACAGGATCGCAGCCGTACCTCCTTTGTTCGACGTTCGATTGTCTCCTTTGTTCGACGTTTGTGACGCGCACCGGTGTCGTCTGTACTGTCCCTGTGCTCCTCCAAGGGCTTACGCAGGACCATCTGTGGGCACCACGTCAGTGCTCTGGGGGCCAGCCCTGTGCAAAGGGAAGGTCACAGGGATAACGCTTGTTAGTACTTGCTCTGCTACTTCTTACACAAACATGATAATAATAAAGTGACAATGACTTGCAGATTCCTCAAAGACACATGCCATTGGTGTTTTCCAGTGTTTCCAAACATCTGTACCCATGTTTCCCCTACATGATGTTCCTGCTTCCTCTGGCAGTGCCGAAGGAGCGGAGTCTCGCTGCCCATAGATTCAAGCAGGGTTCTGTAAGTGACCGCTTCCTTGAGTGTATTGCCAGATTTCCTTCACCTTTATTTACTGTGATTTATATTCAGGTACCAGCAATAATTTTTTCCTCCAGAGCATGCATCTGTCTTCCCTTAAACTGGACTTGTGCAGGTGTGACTTACTCCAGGAGTTTAATTGTGTTAATCACCAGAATGAAGCTGCCTTGTCTGCAGACCTGTCCCACCGCTTTTATGGGCAGAAGACGTACAGAGAGAAGGTTTTGAAGAATTGTCAATAGTTAGAGGACAGAACAGTATGTGTTCATTTAAGCAGGAAACTACAGGGCTTTTACTGGTTTTAATGGAAGTAAAGTGAAGGGGCTGAGCTGTAAGGGGTTCAGAATATAGACATGAATTAAGGATTCGCAGCACATGACAATACGCAGCGCTCAGCGTGCCACACTTAGATGACAAAATAGCTCTGCATAGGTACAGATGGGCAACTCCTGCGTGCCTTTGGTCTTCGTTGTGGTTTTGAAGGGGCAGCGTATCTCGTACATGTACAAGATCTTCTCTTAGTGCCTTTGAACGCTGGCCTCGGCCAGATGAACATCCCCAGAGCGCAGAGGGATATCTTCTGGCGCGAAGTCCATGCCAGGGAAAGCCAATGGTAATATGGTGACTCTAGAGCACAGTGATATGCTGAGTGGTTTATGCTTTGCCTCCCTTGAGATTTGTTTTCACAGTGTCAGGCCAGGTCTTGAGGCTCTCAAATGACATGTGGGCATGCTTTGTCTCTCCCTCACCAGGCTGGAATGATAAGAACTGATAAGGATGAATACTTCATCGAGCCTTTGGAAAGAGGAAAGCAAATGGAGGAGGAAAAGGGCAGAATCCACATGGTGTACAGGCGCTCAGCTGTAGTGCAGCATCCCACCGATATGGTCCCTGATGTCCACAGAGAAGGTACGGTACCCTGTGTGCTTGTTTACCGATCTGTTCCAGGTAACTCCCGCCTGACGTGGCTCTGGAAAGAGGCAGTTTTGACTGAGCTGTTTGAAAAGAAAGCGTTGAAATGTGAAATAAGCCATCAGTCATACCCGCAGTTTCTCTGCCAAGAGCAGCACACATGTGCGTTCATCAAGGAGAACAGAACTCAGCCACGAGGCGTTCTCTTCAAGAAATGTTGCAAAATGCTTGTTTCTCCTCCCTTAAACCAAGGGCAAAGTTTGTACTGATCCAAGTGGGAACAAGTCTGAGCTCTTCAGAAGTTGATAAGATATTGTGGGACGTGAGATGTTAATAGAAATATTCACATGACTTTAATGTTCTACGTTGTTATTAAGGCTTGCCTGTCCATACAACTTATTTTTTAAATTTGGGTCTTATTTCTTTCTGAGTAATAGGTAAATTGTGCCAATGACTGATACTGTTTTTCTTCACCTACTGGCTGTAATTAACGCGGTCTGATAGCAGTTGCCTTGATCGGATATATTTTGACATATCCAAGGATTCCCCTCCGTCTTGAAGATACTGCAGTTGGTCCATCTGAGAGTAATTACTGTCTAGTTTAATCCACTTGCTTGTACGCTTAGCACCCCCTCCCCTTTTAATATTATACAAATCCTTACAAGCCAACGTGTTGCACAGTGAATGTTGAAGGGTTTGGCGCTAAGGGCTGTGGATGAAAGAGCAGCTCCCTTCCCCTTCAGTGCTCTGCCTTTTTTTTTAGCCTCTCTCAGCTTCTCAAATTCCTGTTTGTACTTTGTGTTCATATGTTCTTGAAACATAAGTGGGTTTAAGAAGAGCTGCTCGCAGAACTAGCAGTAGATACAGAGAGGAAGCAAGCAGTCCCTCGTTGCCAGTTAAAGCCTTGTGTCTGTAGCTATTTCTTGTTTATTAGGAAGTTCAGAATAAAAAGTCTTGTTTCTTTTAGATTGCTTTATTCCATCCTTTGGCAGAGGAGATCAGTTTCCATGATGCTGTGAGTTATTATTTTAGCATTTGTTTGGATATCTATGCAGGAGGTAAAACAGGTCATCTTGGCAAGTGGAACCCAGAACCAGGAAGGTAGATGTGGGTACCGTGAGGGCATTCGATGAGAAAGGAGCATCAGTAAAGCACCCAAACTTGATCAAACATAGACAGACTGAGGGGAGCTCACTGCATCCCACAGAACTCTGAGAAAGGGACACCTTTAACTGGGAGCGGACGGTGTGAGAGAAGGGAGGTGCTTGTGTCTGCCACTTGATTATAAGGCTTTTGTACGTGCTCTGGAGGCTGGCTGGTGCTGTAGAGAGCTGGGCTGTGCAGATCCGGGATCACCAACCTGTTCCACCTCCAGCAAAGATGCGCAAACCCTTGGCTGTGGTACAGCCCAACAGTCTGTGTTCCCGGTGTGCTCTGGTAGGTGTTTCAGTGATGTACCGTGCACATATTCATATGGAACATTCCTGTATTTCAACTTTTTTGATGCAGAATCTGACGGTTAGGGAGTTCCACCCAGGCTCTGTCACTTTTTTGTACTTACTGTGACTAAATAAACTAAATAAAACTAAATAAATGGTAAGCATTACTCATGCTGCAGGAAATCCCTCTTACTTACTTTTGGCAGTGGAAAGCTTTTAGGCACGCTTGAGTTCAGGAAATGGATCTGGCTGTTACGCCACTGCAAGACTGCAGTGCTTAGGGAGTCTGCTACCTGTAGATGCACAAAAATCTTTTTCGATCTTCTGTGCCCCTGCTCCCCGCCCCACATGCCCAGGCCGAGGACCGTCTGCTGGCGGGTTAGCTGCGTGTTCAGTGACGGAGACAGGAGTCCAAGGTTTCAGTAACAGATGACTCAACAGGCTAGACATTAAGATTTAAAAAGTACTTAAAATTGTTGTTGTCAGTGAAATTGTTATAAAAACCGGGAAACACTGCGTAAAGCCTTCCTCCACAGTGAAGCAGGACATGCACTGCGTTGTGTTTTCTCTACACGATGTCAGTCTTATCTGTAAGGTACTACTGCCTCAAAAGCTGCCAACTCCAGCTATACAGAAGAAGCTTGCAGGCTGACAGGACACCTGGTATTCCCAAAGGGTTTATAACTTTTGGGAATTTATTGGACATTTTTCAAACTATCAGACAGAATGAGGACAGGAGTTCTAAGGCAAGAAATCTACCATCTTAAAATCAAGATTTCAGCCAGGATCGCAATGCAGTGGAGCGTTCATTGGTTCGCGTGCTGTGTTCGCGCAGGAATAAGCACACACACGTGACTCTCTACTTCTCTTTCCTGCTTTATTTTCCTTGCAGTTGTTTGTGGTAAAGTTTCAGTGAGGTTTCTTAGGTGGGAACCACAGATCTGGGTTTCTGGAGAAGACACTAGGATGCCTCAAGCTACTGGACAGTGTGAGTTTAGCCTTTCCGCTTGCGCAGCAGCGCTACCCCTGTGCCCAGGGCTGTCTGTAGCCGCGTTAGGGAACGGTGGCGTATGGCACGCTCCGCCGTGTCGCCTTCATCATTGCCTTTGTGGAGAGATCGCTTTCCTTAGAAGTGCATTACGTGAAACACCCGAGAAATTGGGTGGGAAATCCTGCCTCGTTCGTTTGGGAGATGCTGTAGGATTACAAACCTGTTCATATATATGGGCAGGACTCGGGTTTCCTCCCCTCTGCAGGTCTGTGCTAGGAGTGCTGGGGAGCTTCTGCATCTCCACCCACTGAAATGCTCACATAGTCTTTTTTTTCCCCTCTTCCATTAAGCATAGGGAGGAGCCCCTCAAACACCTAGCAGAAGAAATGTGAATATTTCAAAGAGGAAAGTGAAGTGATAAGATAGCACGTCTTTTCAATTTTCCTGTTTTCTTTCTTTTTCTTTTTTTTTTCTTTTTTTTAAGTTTCGCCTTCTCTGAAGTTAAAGAGCTAGGACAATACACCAAAGGCTGAGCCTTTAAAGAGCTGGTACAGATGTCCTTTGAACTGGTGGGAGTCTGTTGTCCTTTGTGTGTATGCACACCCGGTTGAGACTCCTTGAAGGAACCCTTTGTTAATTATTGCCTTTTTATGCCCCACTCCTTTCACTCATTCTGCTGTGAATATGATCTCTTGCATATAAATGGCGCTGAATCTTTGGTGGTCGCTTTATGCTTATGAGATACCTCCTCCGCCTGTGCTCTCACCCTGTGCTAGCAGGGAAATGTGGATAATTTGTCCGTATTTTGACAGACTGCTGGCAGGAGTGGTTATCTGTATTTCACGGGTAATTTATCTGCTCATTCAAAGGATCTTGTTTTACCCTGTTTCTTGGAACCTGATCCTTCTTCTGCTGTTGTGAGGCAATGAAGGGACCTGCAAGTAATAGTAGGTCCTCACCAGTTAATGTTAAAATAATTTAAAAAAAAAAAAGTAATTAGTACTTGCGGTCTCTGTTGCTGTGAGTAAGCCTGTTTGCTGGTTTGAAGTGCTGAGCGCGAGTTAGTTCTTGTGGACACACGAAGCTCTTCCTCTTTTGTGGGATGGTAGCCAAGGCCTCCCCCGGGAAGTCCTGGCTATTGAAAACCACTTAAACGTAGTAGGATGTGACACAGCATCAACACACGTCAAGTGGATTTTTCCCTTGGGAATAGAAAAGATTCTTGATGATTCTTCTTTGGGAAGAACTGGGTCAGACAGGAGTCACAGAAACCCGT
This sequence comes from Pterocles gutturalis, assembly GCF_000699245.1. Lineage (NCBI taxonomy): Eukaryota > Metazoa > Chordata > Aves > Pterocliformes > Pteroclidae > Pterocles > Pterocles gutturalis. The sequence continues at coordinate 39,996 of NW_010135486.1, forward strand.
GTGAAAACCCATCAGCTCATAACGTTTAATGTAATCACGACCTGGAACAAGAATTATCAGACCACATTTTCAAAATACGTGTACTGTTCTAATTTTTGTCCAAATTTGAGAAAATGAAGGAATATTTACATCTGTGCTCGGAAGTGAGGGTGACCATCCATTACTCTGGCAGTGTGAGAAGGGGGAGCTCCTCACCTGAGCTCTCGTGGGTCGCTGCATTTAACCTACCGAGCGGTTATTGTTAGACTGAAACGAGTGAGCTGCTTAGAGAATAACCCTGTTCTGAAGTGTTGCTGCTTTAGCGTCACCCGTGTCTGGTCCTGTATCATGAAGACAATTTAAGCTAGGCTCTACACTGCTTCTGGAAATACTTTAAGTAGTTGCTGTACTGTAGAAGGCATGTGAAAAGCTCCGTGACTTGGCATCCCCTGCTAACGTGGACGCACCTTGTGCCACCAAGCATAGGCTGCTCTATAGGCTCACCAGTGCGGGGAGCGGCAAATGCTCTGCGTGCTGTGTGATGCTCCGTAAGAAGGCTGTGCCGGGCCAGGAGGAGGGAGCAGTACAGCTTCTGACAGTTTGGTTTTTTAAAGACAGTGGATGTTTGTTTTTAAACATCTGGGATGAGCATCTGGTTCGGTATAGCCTGGTAATTGTATCTGTAGAGTTCTTCATGGGTGTGAATGTGCGTGCTGGACTCCTAACGGGTTTTCAATATCAGAGTGCCCTGGGATGACATTTCATAAACCCGACTTCCCCAGTAATTTAATCTTGATCTGAAAGACACTGAACATCTGTGCTTCTCATTTCAGTTGAGCGCTACAGGTAGTTGAGATGAGTGTTCATGTCATGGGTGTTATTCCCAAATAATGTCTGTTAAAGAAAAAATACTTATTCTTCAGGACCAAAAGAAACAGATCAAAAGACCCCATATTGGGGGCGAAAGGTCTGGGGGGACAGAGGGAACATGAGCTCTGCATACAGAGCTGAAAAAACTAGAAGAATGTATGAGGCTGTCATGTTAAAACATCATTTAAATAAATCTTAGAAGATTTTATCACTAAAATTGCTTTCCACTTAGGAACGGAAAGAAATGCTCTCCAGACAAGCCTGAGTTGCAAGGTTTTGAAAGTATAATGATGATATCATTCTGTCTGGACGGGATGAAAAGGATCTGTTCTCCTTTGTTCATAAGCTGACAAACATCACCGAGATGTGTGATCATTAACCTTATTCCTTGAAAGCATTCAAGAAGAAACAATAGAAACAGGCAAAGAACTGTAGAGTTCACAATCAAATTTGCTCCCGGGAGGCCTTTGCAAGTTCTACTGAGTCAGGCTCAGGAGCACGGTAAAATAAAACCCAAATTGTATTTCTGAGAAACGTAAAAGCCTGATCCAAGTCCACTGGAGTCGGTGAGGAGACTCAGATTTACGTCAGTGGGCTGATGAGGCAGGTTTTGGATCATACTCCGCTTGAGCTGATCACAGAGAATTTGATTTCTCTCTCCTCCTGCTCATTCATTTATTATTTCTTTCCATGCCCTTTCTTTTCGTAACGATGACAGCCAACCTTCAGCTCGGAGGTTACACAGCATGTTAGTGTACTCAAAGTTTTCCTTTTTTATCTTCTCTTCACATCACAGTATTTTTTTAAATGACAACCTATTCACCCAGAGAGCAATTCAGATTCAAGTATTTTTGTAATTACTTCCTAACAGTGGGAAGCAAGGAATAGGAGCCTTTATCTCCCAGCTTCCTTTGAGAATTTTCATTTTCCCTAAAGAACCAAAGTGCTTCTGTGGCCGATGGGGTTGCCATGGCACTGGGTTCGAGTGTCTTTGTCCCAGGTGGGAAACATGTAGGAGGAAGAAATGATTTGGGAATTGCTCCTGGTTGCTGGGGAATGAAACCCTGGAATAGAAGGTGGAAGAATGGGAAGACTACTGCCTAGTCGGGGACCTCCCTCAGCCCTTCCCCGGGCACAGAAGTGTTTCTTAGAGACGACGTCATGCCGGAAGGTGTCTGAACTCTTTCTCAGCAGAATTTCCCATGACCTGTGTTCTGATGGAGGATATTTTAGATACTACACAGCACACCACACAAGTTTGTGCATCAGTAATAATGGGAACGATGGAACTGATTTCTGGGGAGACACAGTACACTACCTTGTGTAACATGCTCTGTTACGACATACACCTTCTTGTATAAGTTGTGTTGGTGGCAATAACCTGTGTATGTATTTTTCTGAAGGCATCCTGTCTCTTCATCCAGAACTGCTAGAGCTTTTGCTTTTAAATCAGCCGCCTTCTATGAAATGGAAACTTAACAGGATTCATTGAAGTTCTTGATTTAATATTGGTTTGTTGGGTTAGGTTTTTTTTATTTTTTTTCAGGTCACAGTTTGCTGGATCAAAGGAAGGGTAGTCAACAAAGTACTTTTTCAAACAGGAACATCACAGCATGGTGCAAAGGCAAACGAGTATTGGTGATGGCTGTATTTACAATAAATGGGGAAAAAAGAGAAGGGATCTAAGGAGGAGGTGAAGTGGGAGGAAAAATAATGAGAAAACCATTAAGCACTTCTAGAAATCAAAGCAGATGAGTAATACCTTTGAACTGCAATGGAATGACAGTCCTCTCCAAGGGTTTGAGTGTTTGCGCTGCAGACGGCAGTGTGCTCTCTAGTAGGCAGAACCTGAGCTAGACTGAACCTCCCTTGACTGCGTATCAGTATCAGCACGACTGTGGAATCGACGGATTCCTGCAAAATATGAAGAAGCTGCATGTGTTGTGGGGTTCTGCAGAGCCCCTGGTGAGCATGGCCCGGGATGTGCGTCCCCTGCTCTGGTGTTTGATTCCCCTCATTCTGATTTCCACCCCCCTGCTATCTAACTGGAATTTCCCTTGTTCCAGCTCACGTCCCTTACCCCTCATCCAGTAAAAACACTGCCCAGTAGTGATCACTGTGTCCAGAAATGGAGTGGGCAGGGAGGCAGCTGGGTGTTTCCCAGCATACTCACTGTCCAGCCTTGACCTTTCAGAATTGATTTAATAATGGTTCTACATTAAAGGTTGAGTTAATACATGAAAAGTATTTGCATGAATCATAACCTGACATGTTAGACAACAGGGCTGAGAAGCCCAGGTAACCAACAAGCGGAGAACGTAGTCTGCTGCAGTCAAACGGGAGGTCTGGGGCAAAGATAGGAGTAGAAACACGTTTGCTACAAATATTCATCCCTCGTTTATAGAGTTATAAGGGTTAGTGAGATGTACTGAAATTCTATTCTAGGTACATTCAAGAAATTACATTCATGAAGTGTACCTCTTTAGACCTGCTGCGCTGCTCGTCAGTGAGGCCGTGATAACGAAGCTAAGGTCCAGAGCGATGCAGCGCTTGGGGAAAGAGGCCCCTCGTGGTAGCCAGATAATTATAAAATGAAACATAAGATCCATAGGCTCTGCTGTACAGGCTTTATCCTGTTGCTCTGGAATGTGTCTGAGTAAAAGAAAACCCAGACTTCATACCTGAGAAAAAGCTTGTAAATTTTTTTTAAGAAAGCAAGAAACTTGAGCAGGATTGAATCAAAAGGTGCTACAAGGGTAGTAATCGGCTCTCTCTGTGTCAGGGAGGTTGCACTTACCTCCTGGCGATGGGAGCTGGGACATCCATCTGGTTAACTCATCTTCAGTTCTTGGCAATAACAAAGGAAAATTATTCTTAAATAAAACCGAGGATAAAGGCTTGATTCCAACCACAGGCACCCAAAGCCAGAGCAGTAAAACACACAGAAACCTGTATGAAGAGAAAATTGAAAAAATGGAGAAAGATCAGTACGTGCAGCTTGCAGCCCTTCCAAGGCTTCTACGGTTTCCCAATAAAATCTCCCCATGACCCCAAATTACATAGGAAGAAGAAAACTTTCAGCAGACAGTGGTGATAATGGACAGCAGAGGTTTTCATGTGTTCTGCAAGCAGCTGTTCCCATGTGACGGGAGCCTGTTTCATTTACAGATTATATTCTCAGAGTAATCTCCTGAGAGGTGGGAACATGCTGCAGGACCGCTCTGTGCCCTTCCCGCGTGCGCCCAGTGTAAGGACAGATGGGGTGTCCTGTCAGAGAGGAACGCTGCCTCTGTGGATAAGGAGGTGTGAACCCAGCCCCCCTCACCTCGGCTGGCAGACGGACGGACCCTGCCTGAGAAAACACACGCCCTGGAAGCAGCGGAGCTGCCTTGTCAGGATGAATGTATGCGGATTAGAGGTCGGGAACACGAGGAAATGAATCCTCCTACAGGTTGCGGGGGCTGGTAGTTGTTTATGTGTTCTACGTGCGCACACACAAATTTAGTACTGAAAGGTGAGATTATGAAACCACCAAGACACTTTTTCACCGAAAGAAAAGATCCTTTTTTAATCCATCTGTGTTCCACAGTTGACTTTTTAAACCTATGTCTTTGGTGGGAAAATGAATTCAAATATAAGTTTGTATCATAATATAAAAATGGAGTTTTCCTACCATATGACTGTATTTTTTCCCTTGAATTTTATACAGGTTTCTCATTTTTTCCCATTGTGAGACACCTGGTTTTAATGGATTTGTTGCTCAGTATGTTTTTAGAAAGATTTTAGAAATGCAGAAATAGGTAAGAATCCAAACCAAGAGAGAATGAGGCAACTTAATTCAGTTTACGTCTTTGAAAACTTCTAGATATTCTGGAGTCACCCCTGGTTTATGACAGAGAAGGAAAATGGATCCTGTGTGCTTGGACTGAGCCGTTTGGATGCTCGTGGAGCCTGGCTGGTGGGCTGTGCCGCTCCTGTCGGTGGTGCGTGTCCTCTGCGAGGGCACGTGGGCTGCCCGCGTAGTAACTCCCGCGGTACTGTGTGTATGGCATCGAGCTGGCCCCTAGAGCTCCCCGACTGCCTCAGTTTGTTCCTCTGAAGCGCTGTGTAGGTGATAAGTAAGAGGAAACTGATGTTGTTTTCTGATGTGGGATGACATGGTATTGGGCAGCAGAAGCGGGCAGGAACGTGGATGGAAATGACTGACGTGGGGACATCATCATTCCACTTAATTTTGCTCCCAGTGGACCGAGTTTCTTCAGCTCCATTTCTGGGTTACAGAAGTGCATAAATCTTTCCAAAATGCAATAGTAAAACACTGCAGAGTAACAGCATGACCCAGCTGTTGTTTGCTATGAAAACAGTGGGGTTTTTTGCCAGAATGCCTTGCCTAATAATTCTTTCGAGTATTCTAATAACATCGGATAAGATCGTCAAGATAGTTAGGATTCTGGAGGTTATTAAAAGACACACAAGTCTGAGTCTGCAGTTTGAGTTGGAAAAAAGAGAATTGCTATCTCAGGGAAGCTGGCTTCTCCTGCCGCAGTGACGGGGAGAGGCTGACCTGTGGGAAAGCTGGGCTCCGCTCTCTCAAATACTGCGGTTTGGGAAGAAAACCCAGCGAGTGGCAAAGAGCTTTGCTGGCCTTGAACCTTCAGAAGTAGCCAAGGAAAGCTTTTTGTTTGTGTGTCGGCTTTGCTGTATGATTGGCGGTGCCTTTTTTTTTTTAAATTCCCTAGAAAAGTATGAAGGAGAGATACAAGTAGTGGCTCTGGTGGAGCCGTTGGAGTGCTAACACTCCCCCCAGGTAACAAGCAGGCTGCTTCACCTCCAAAGTTAGTGCCGTGCATGCCGGAGCACAGGTTTGTCCCCAAGCAGGGTGCGGTAGCTAACTGACTCCTACGGCTGATGAAGGTAGGGTTGACCTGCACTGCTCTGACCTTGCCTTTCTTCTCCGCCTTTCTAAGTCAGGGAGAAATGACTGTGTGGGGCTCTGCGCGTGGTGCAGCTCAGAGGCCTTTCTCATGCAAATATTTGCTTATGCTGGGCTCACAACTTGCACCTGGAGGTGAAAGCTCTTCTGTTGTTAATGGCGAGGGACTCTGTCCATCAGGTGGCAAGCAACAGTAAGATGTTCCTCCTCCTCCCATGTTTCTGCATGGGCTACCTAACGGTGGACCTGGAAACATTTTTCCTGAGTAAGGCTTTGGGTTTGTTTGCTGCCTTTGTCCTAGAGATAGCAGAATACATTCTGCTCATGTCTTTGTGAAGGCTGCCAGTAGACTGTGAATCGTGGAGCAGCTAAGCTAAAATGGGTTACGACTTGCCGCAGTCCTGTGGTCATGAAATTGTCTTACAGAATTAAATTAAGTGGTCCCAGTTAGTGTCACCTGTATATTAAAAGGCGTGTTGGAGACATCAGCACAATCTGATTGCTTGTGGCCTTGATGGTAGGAGGAAACAGGAGAAAATGCTCGTGTTCTGGGAAAATTGTAGCTGTGCTTTTCCCTTCTCAACAATAAATCTGTTAGCAATATTAAGGCAACAGGTAGTAGTGGCTCTGTTAATTATTTACAAAAGTCCGAGTGGTGTGACAGTGGCAGGCTTGTGGCTGTTTCCTGCCCTGGAGCATCTCATTAATCCCCTGGGCCTGAAGTTTCTGGGCTTGTGTTTTCCCTTTCACGTGAAGGTTAATGCTGTAATAGTTTACCAATTCAGTCTATACTGTTATGTTCGGTCTCCAGTGTATTTCAAACACGCTGCGAAGTGGTACGCTTATACTTGAGAAGATCCAGGCTGCAGAGACTGAAAAACTGCTTTTTTTCAGGATGTAGGTTTCTGTAGTCCACCATTTCTGTTGGCACCAGTTAACCAAGTGGGAATGAGCTAATGAGTCAGGAGGAGCCTCCAAGGCTCCGTTTGGACCAGGTACGTAGGAGGCACTGTCCAGCTACCACGGAAAACAGGCCAGATGGCTACTTGGCATGTGCGCATGGTTCTGGCTGACGGGTTGTCTGGCAGCCCAGGGTAGGACTGCTGGGAGCAATTTTCTCAAAATCAAAGGATCGTTTGTCCAGTGTTGTCACAAGTGATGGCATGCAGAGTCATATCGCCTCCCGCCTCTCCCAGGAGCTCTGCCGCGGTAGGAACGAGGTGCTCCAGCGTGTAGATTGGAGAGGACGCTGGGGAGGAGAAGCTGCTGAGGTTGTTCTTGGGAGCTCTGAAAGCAGCATGAGCAGAACCATTGGGGATGACTGCAGACTTCTCTGGCAAATATTGGAGTCCTTGCTGGCCTCTGAAATAGTTTTATTTACAAAAATAATCATATTTTTTTTAAAAAAGCCAAGAATAGCTGGTCCTGAGGAGGAGGGGGTGTTTTTGAGGTGGAGTGCCCCTTAAAAGGAAAAAATAAACCAAACCAACAAAGCTTCCTGTCTCTCTGGTGCTCCTTTAGACAGCTGAATAGGGAGTCTGATCGTTCACCAGTTTTTTCACAGCAGTAACAGGTAATGATATTGGTAGGCTCCCTCACTGCAGGGATGGATCTCTCACTTGCCCGGCTGCTCCGAGCTGTTCTGTTCTCACTGCTTGGTGTGGCTCAGAGACACGGTGCCTGGGACATCGCTGGTGTTCTAATATGAGGGGAGTTAGCCTGGGGAGCTCATCATGAAAAAGGCAAGCAGCAGTCCCCAAGAAGCCAGTTTACAGAAGAAGCTGGTACATGACATAGCTGTACCTTTATTAAAATGTTTTTGAAACTTCAGTTATTAAGAAATTATTTTGTTCAATAGGGAGAGATGTTTGGATTGTTGAAAAAGATGGTGAAGGTAACAATTTAATTTCACTGAGAACTTGAGAATCTGTGATTTTCGCAACTGAGAGCAGTTGAAAACACCACGTAAATGCCTCTTTGGGGTCATGTCTGTGTTCCCTTCCTTATAATACAGAATGTGCTCGGTGCTTGATACTTTTTCTCTTTACTGATTTATTTTTCACTTAAATCTTGGACTTCCCAACTGAAACCACCTAGGAATGAGTGTTTCTTGCTGCTTCCATTTTTGGATGCAGATTTTCATTTGGCTTTTTTTGAGTATCTGTGATTTGATTATAAAGATTCTTTGCCGTTTTTTTCACTTGCTTAGGGCAGAAAGGAAGGCGTTCAGCTTTTTTTTTTTTTCTGCAAGATCAGTTCTTCAGGAAGCGATTCTGGAGTAAAACTGGAGCTTTTTATTTCCTAAACTATGTGTACAAACTGTGGTATGCGTACCACAGCCTACTTGCAGACGGTATGTGCGAGCTGGCCAAGCCGCGGTGCGCGTGCTCTGCCGTTCCTGAGCGCCGTCCAGGGCAGGGCTGGATGCTGCCAGCCCCGCTGCCGCCGACAGCGATACCTGAGCACACGGCGCTGGGCAGCGCCTGCTGAGGATGGGGAGGAAGCCCTGAAAGATCCTCTCTGCCTTACGCAGAAAGGTTTTCAGGTGAAGTGAAACTGCATCCGGACCTGCAAGGGTTAAGGTCAACATGAATATTTTCCAGGTTTTCTCATAACACAGTGAACGTCTCAAGCTTAACTTAAAAATCCTGTTGTTGGACGTTTCCGGATGCATTAAGTCCAAGATACTTGGTCCTTTGCACCCGTGTACTTTTGGGAGTCAAATGTCATTCGCTTGATTTTCTCCAGATCGTAACCAAGTCTCTGTTGCTCAATTGACACACATGACCCTTTTCGCGTGGAAGCAGTGCTCTAACACAACTGATGCAAATCCCAAGTGTCAGATAGAGTATGTTTGTTATTTTTCCCAGTGCTGTTTCATCCTCACGTGTTGTTTTCTCTCCATAGGTCACCTGGTTTAGGCTTCCTCTATTATTCACCAAAGCTCAGTTTACCATTGTCCTGGTTTTGGCTGGAGAGAGTTAATTTCTAGAAAATTCAGCTGGTACCTCTAGACTGAGAGCAATTCAAGGTATATCTGTTGCTTTAATCTGACCTGTGGCAAAAGCTGTTTTGAAAATCCCTGAAAAAAAATCTTACAGGGAAAGGGTAACTCATTATGCTCTGTGGCTTATGAATAAAATTAATTATTAGCATCACAGATTATATAATTAATAGCCTGATAGATTTTGTTGATTTTCAGTGAAAGCCCTGGATTTTTATTTTTTTAGGTCTTTGATAGCAAGAAAAATTCAGTTCACAAAATAATTTATTATCTTTTTAATTTTTTTTTAAATGCTCAGTTTTAACCAAGGCTTAGCAAGTATCCAAGAACCATATAAATAATTTTGATAACTATTGCAAATAGTTTGTCCCTAACAGTCCTTGAAAGTGCACTGCTGTATAACTGGGTTCTGCTCAGCTTCTTCCACAGCCAAATAAATGGGATTTTTTTATCACTAATTACAAGGGAATTTGCAAACAGATATATTTGATCCAAAGCACAGATGCCAAATAAAATAATACTTTAATGCTATTTCTCAATTTGCTTTCACAGAGTTGATTCTTGATTTATTTCAAGTCTTCTTTCTTAATCAGTTTGCAGAGTTTCCCCTGCCAAGAATAAGTAACAATATATTTTCATTACTTCCAGCACTTCAGAGGTTCCAAGTTTCTGATGCCCAGAACATTTACTACTAGAAGAAAAGTCTTCCTTCAGTTACCAGTTGCTCTTCAGTAGGGAATGCAGGCTGAGAGAAAGGGATGAGAAGCATCTAGTGTGTGAGTGAACAGCAGTTCAGCTCACATAATGCCTTGTCACGTTCTGGTGGCTGATTATACGCCACCTTAACCGGACAAAGGCCGACGAAGTTCTGACCTCTGCAGATCTGCTTCGTTTGCTTTTTTTGTCGAACATGCCTCTTATTTTTGCTGGCGAGACAGACTCATCATTCATATTAATTTTTTTTACATCTGAAGTTTGTCAAGCTGCTTGGAAAAATATGACAATGAAAGACATCTGGGCATCCCATCCACTTTCTATTTGGAAACATCTGCATCGTTATTAGGAACTTCTTACCAGCGCTGCAGTGAGCAGATGCCTTCTCTTTCCGTCTCCAGGCTAATTTACAATCGCTGCTAGTGAAAGAAACTCAATAGGCACTAAAAACCAAACGCCCGTTTCTTGACCAGGCTTTTTAATACCGCATATTTAGGATGCCTTAGTGTTTGTTCCTGGGTAGAGAATAAACCTGTGGCATCTGTGGGGGGAAGCGATGTAGAAGAGCCAGCAGTGTCTCCTCCAGGTTATTCGTTGTCTGTATCTATAGGACTTTGAAAGCTAAGCACTTGTATTCTTGAATCTTTGCCACGCAGCTTGATTCACAGCTGTTCTTCAGATGTAACGCTCCTTGTAAGCCCCGAATCCTCTGTCTCAGGCTGCCCTTTCTTCAGTTTTACAGCCTAAAGCAATCTCTAGTTTTTCTTTTCTTGCTTCATACGGGAGAGCTGCTGAACTGCAGTGGCTGGAGCTGGACAACTGGCTGTGATGAAGCTCGGCTTTCACGGGGGTGAAGGAACCAGGTAGTTACAGGACAGAAACTTGCCCGTGCTGAGTGTCCATACAGAGCTGCTCGGTTCTGTGACCTGTCTGTGACACTGGCTGGGCGGATGTAAAGAATGTGTAGGAGCAGCACTGGGATGGAGCCCTCCTGTCCCTGGCACGTCCTCCCAGCGCTCAGCCACCGCCCATGGGTATCTCCTGCCTTCGCTCGTTTAGTGCTTCCTGAGCTTTTCCTGTGGCAATGACACACAATTCAGTTGGGTACTTTGGAGGACTTCTGTTCACTTTAATGCTGTTGCCTGGCGATTTTATTTGATCCACCCCATCTCCTGTGTTAGGAGAATATTCTTCAGCTTTTCTTTGGTTTTCGGGCTTTATATCAGTCTTGCTTATCCCTCCCCATTGTCTCTTTTCCAGTCCAGAGGGAAATGCTTCATCCATCCATCACTCACGGTCTGTAAGCAGTTCCTCATTTCTGGCCATCCCTGACACCTTCCCACAGCTTTCCGCTCCTGTCCTTCTGGCGATGGCGGTGCAGACGGCTGCGTGCGGTGCCCAGGGTGTAGACAGGTTGTGGGTCTGTGCAGTGGTGTCATGTTTTGCTTCTGTGCCTTTTTTAACAATTGGTGCCTTTCTGGCTTATCAATTGACCAGGGTTGTTTGTAGAGAACTCTCTGCACTGAATGGAGCGACCGTCGGTGGTGACACTGGGCATGTGTACACCTTTTCATGTGCTTTCTACCGCACCTTGTGAAGAAAGAGCACAATTCTCCTTACTGGGGAGGATGAACAAATCGGTATTACCTTTAGGGTGAGCAGAATTGAGTTCAGAGACACTGCTGAAAGGCAAACCTCAAACAGGTGGATGGAAACCCCCAGCTTCCGATGGGACTGCCCTGAGCAGCCAGTTGAGGTATGAACTTCAGGTTACATATTAAATATAGGAACAAATGAAATAAATGTCATACATCTAACAAACTCGACAAATATACTAGAGTATATTGTACTGATGACTTCAGTCATTTTCCTCTTAGCCAGTCTTCCCTGCTCTGTCCTTGGTCTCTTTTTTCTTTCTTTACTAAAGGAAAGTCCATTTTCCATTTTTCCTTGGAAGAGTAGCGTTGGACAACAAGAGCCTCCATGAAACCTTTTAGTTACCTGGGACATAACGAGCTGTGCTCAGCATCTTTGGTGAAGGTTCGTTTGGGATGGTTATAATATTTACAGCTTGAGTGGGATTTTCAAAGACACTGCAAATTATTACCCCAACTAGAAGTGGGTAAGCTGATACCCAAGGATACGAAGAGGCTGCTCCACAGTCAGTGGCAGAGCTTAAAACCAAATCTAAACTTCCTGAGTCCCCAGTGGATACTCTGCCCTCCAGACTGCACCGCCTGTCTCACTAATGGCCACATTGAATTTCAGCTGGCATCACTGAGAGCTGACTTGGATATTGTTTGTTTTTTCAGTTCAGAAATAGAACGATCTTTTTGCTTAGTTGTTCTATTGAAGCTTTCTGTTGTCTTACGTGTTTCAACCCAAGCCCTCACTTGTGCAGATCAGCATGTTTTCTTGGTGCACCCCCTTCTTTTCATGTGGTGTTAGAGGAGAACGGCTTCGTGCATACTTTGCCGTTATCTTGGACGATCCCGTGGTACATGTACTGTTTGGAAATAGCTTGGGCTTGGAGGCATTTGTTGGTCTTGGAATGCTGAGTTACAGTGCATTCATGGAAAAAAAGCAGGAACCAGAGTTCAGCAGCATTCAGTGACAGTTTATAGTTGGAGCTTTTCCTTTATATTTATGCCAGTGGAATTTTGAAAAATGGCTGAAATTCCATGTGGCAAGAAAGGGAGGCTTATTAACTGTGACTGACAATTTGATGCATTTTTTAAAATTGGTATTATCTGCTGTGGTGCCAGTGTAGCTTCTGCTGTATTGGGTGCTTCTGTTGCCTCGTCGTTTTACACAACTTTTCCTCCAGCTTTGATTGTTACTCTTACATTACTCACACTGCCATCTTCCTCTGGGGTCTGGCCAGCACCACCACACTATCAAATCTGAATCCAGAGTAGGGATAAGCTAGCCTTTGTGTTAGTAATTGAATCCAAGCTGGAGTCCACATTTTTGGATGACAGTACTGAAATTATATTAAGTCTTTCAAAAACAAAGAGCAGAAATACTGTATGGCCCTTTTCAGTTCCTTTTTTCTTTGTAATTTTGTTTAAAAGTCAGTAAAATTACTGATTAACATTAGCTTAAGAGGTGCTTTTATCTGTCTAAAACTGTGAAAGGGCAGACTGAAAACTCAGCAACAAATGTGACCATACAGTGCTGTCTGACCTGGACCTCTAGTGTCTGAAAGTCAGAGATAATCGCAACGCGTTTTAGCTTGGTATTATTGGGACATCTTAAGCATCCTCATTCAGTAGATTGTTACCAGGCTGTCTGATCAAGTGAAATCTGCTGTATGCTTAGGTCCAGAGACCACTTACATATACTTTAAAACAGTTCTTGCCATATTCCGGCCGCCTGTCTCACCCTTGCCACCCCACAGCAGCACACACAGCAGGGCTGGTTTCCCTCTAGCATTTAATCTGCCTTTGGAGGAGGACTGTCTCTTTTTGTCATATTTATAGTCAGACCCATTGTATATTCCATGGAAAATTCTTCCTAAATCTTCTCCTATCTCAGGTTATTCTATTATTATTATTATTGTTATTATTATTATTTCTCTGTCTCTGTTGGCTTTCCACCAGGCTGGAGGGCTCATTAAAACACCCTGTACAGGAAATCGAGAGTGGCGCAAGAATAGGACCCTTCTGGCCAAATAGGGAAAGCTGGCAACTCTCCTCCAACAGGGAAATTCCTTGGCTTCAAAGAGCAGCTTCACAAAGAGAGTGCGCTACTGAGGAGCCATACGAGGCAAGAAATGCCTCTTGAAACGCTGTTCCACAAGTAAACGGCACTCTGGAGCTTCCCACGGCAGGGTGAGGTTCTGTCAATAACGCTCAAATATTGTACTCAAATTGATGTGAATGGGAGAGATTGTAATTCACATCTGAGCACTCTTGAGATCAAACTGCAAGTGTCAGGAGGGAGAAGATGGGTTCTGGGCATGAAGAAGTTAGCAGCGTGCTGGTAATCCCCTACGGAAGGTGTTTCCAGCAGACCTCACCGCCAGTGCCACACAGCACAGAGCGCAGAAATGAACCTCTCTGAAAAACCCTCTCTCCTTAGTTACCATTTTTTCAAGCAAACGTAGATGGCACCGCCTTTCAGCCCAGCAAGAGATGGAGGTCAGAATGGGAGAATTTATGACCCTGTGCTATTTTGGACGGGCCTGGGATGGGGAGAAAGGAGAGGGGAATGATCAAAATCTCCTGTGTGGAAAGACTGTGAGTTATATTCAGAACACGTCTGTGCGAGGTGCAGCTGAGGTTGGCTCACTAATAGGAATGTGGTGAGATGGAAAGGAAAAAAAGCGCTGCTTTGTATAAGAGTCTATATGAAAAAAAGGAAAGGATCAAAGGGCAATGAATCCATAATGAAATAACTCCTGTGGCAGTTACTGAGGCCGTGCTGGTCTGGGCTTTGCAGGAGACTGTTTCCCTGTCCCTGAAAGGAAACAGGAAAGCTAACGTGGGATTCTCTCCTGTTTGTAAACCAGTTTGGTGGTATGACAGTCACTATTAAAACTTGGAGGCTGCGTATTTGCTTGGTTTTTCACTGAAAATGCTGTGACATGAGTACGTGTGTAATGTCAAACTATGGTTTTTATAAGTATGTGCCACTTGGGCCATATTCTGTGTAATTACAGCCCAGAGCTGTGAGTTGGAGAGCTGTTGCTTCATAAGGAATTGTGAGGTTTGAGGACTGGCTTTCGGTTCAGGACAGCTCCCTCCCCGTTTTAGCCCTTCCAGTTTATAAATTCTCCATTACAGAAAAGGTATGACTGGGAAACGGGGGAGGCTCTGACTGACTTTCTATGATTTCATGAAATCTGCAGCAGTGTGCGCGTGTAACATGGAACATTAATTAGCAGTGAAAAATCAGAATCTGTTGACCCCAAAACAGCTATCTAGAATATATTTATAATCCCCCACCTCATGTATTTTTTTCCAAATGAAACCTTACAGTTGCCATTGAAAGAAATATTCTATCTGCATTATTCCAGCCAGTTCTTGTGTACAAGATAGTTTAAAAAGTGAATGGGTTGATGGCCAAATGAAACCATCCTCAAAACTTCAGTTTTATACACCTTAATATCTAAACAGTGTAATCTAATTTATCTATCTAAATGTAGTATATGTGTGTGTGTGTGTCTATCTACATTAGATGGGGCTCTTTAAGAAAGATAACTTTATCTGTAGTTTCCTGCTTACAGTGCAGAAATGATTCTCAGTGTTTATTAGAGGAGGAGATGTTGGTGGCTTGGATGCTGAAATGCATCGTTCAGTGTCTCTGATAATCCACGCATGCTGCCTTGACCCAAACACAGCCAGAGGCTCTGCGCTGAAGTCACCAGGCTTTCGATTAGATCCACAACCTTCAGTGCTCGCCTAGATCAGTAACTGCCACGCTCCAGATCAAACATCCGAGGAACTGTTTTCAGCTGCTGGGAGAACGTTGCCAGGACGGTCCTCAGTTGCTGTCTGTTGGGGTGCAGGCGTAGAGCTAACAGCCCTGCGTCCCTCGGCAGCCTGTCACACACACGGGCTTTTATCTGACGTCTGGCTCCTGATGCTGCCTGGCAGCTGGTTGCTAGCGGTGGAGGAAGCTGGCCTTGGATGTGGGTCAGCATCGCTGCAGGTGCACGGGCTCATCCAAAGGCCAGTCGCCAAAAAACAGCTGTTGGGCTTTGTAATGTCAGAAGGTTGGAATCCCCTTAGTGACAACTGAACAATTAAGGACAATTATGCTTTCAGCTACATTAACGAGTAACTCAGTAGTAAGACATCGGAAGGAAATGAGCCGTTGTTGAGCACCCCGTAATTTGTGACTCACGGTGTCGTCGTTGGAAGGGTGTTTGAAGTTCTCTTTGTTTTGGTAATATGGACTGCTTAAATATTTTCCCACATTTTTTCCCAGTTTTACACACTCAGTTATTCCTTTTATGTGAGTGAATGCTGTGAATTCCTTTCTTCTGTCTCCTTTAAATGTTTATCTCTGCATAAGCCATCTGACAGCTGAGTCGTTGCCTCCTGGCAGGAAGGCACGCCTGGAGTGGGGCAGCAGGGGCTGTTCTCTGAACCTCCGCTGGAAAAACACTCTCGGGGGTGGGGTTGCGATGGGTAAAGCAGCGGCACGTCGAGCTTCAGGAGCTGAAGTTCACTCGTGAGGCTGGAAGCGCTCACCTGTGCCCTGGAGTTTCCCAGTGAAGTTGCTATACACCAAACACTGGCTCCAAATTATGTATAAAATTAATTGAGAAGCAAGGAAGAAGCGGCACAGCTTGGACAAGACAGATGTTTAATGAAACCTTTTAGTGCGCTTTCCCTGTCAGCATTTTATAGCTTCTGTCACGTGGATGTTATGGCTTTCTCTGGTCTTTTCTGTCTTTTTAATGACTTAATGACTTAGTATGACTAATTAGCAGTTTTTCTCTGTTACAGTAATGCCCCAACATTTTAACTTTTGCCAGAGGGGAAAGCTCCTTGGTCAGTACTTCACAAAAACCAAACCCAGCCCTGTGTCTGTTGTAACCACATCAGAAGGGAGACTGAAGATGCTGAAGAGTAATTTTGCCTTTTATACCTGTGAAGAGGTTCATTCAGTTTAGCGGGCAACAGGCTGTTCCTTCTGTTATACCTCTTCCATGGGCAGACACGAATGTGTGAGAGCCTAGAAAGAAATTATTTCAGTCCTGATAAATTCAGGAGTCTTCTCTCGTTTCTTTATGAGTGCAGCTTCTAGCTTTGGCATTTTGACAGAGCGTCATCTCTGCCCTCCTCCGCTGCTCACTTGTGCTTTCAGACTGTTCCAGGTGTTTCACTGCATCAGGCCCAACGTGCACTCCGGCCAGTGTCCTCCAGTCGTATCGTCCAGAGTCCAGCGCTCCACCGACACGGTTAGTGACACATCAGAGGAGTGCTGCTGAGGCAGTAGGGTACTGAATGCTCCACGTTAACTGGTCCCTAGCGCTCGGTTCTGCTGCTAGTGGTCTGCTCAGAGCCTCGGAGGGTCAGCAGGACTTGCAGCGGTG